>NW_028261385.1:98942487-99242487 GCF_051295495.1 Thamnophis sirtalis | reverse complement strand
ACCTCATTTCAGATATATCCAGTCCAAAAAGGGGCAGAGGAACCAAAGCTCCAAATATCTTCTATTAGTCTCTGAACCCAGTCTACTCATTTGGGGTGGGAGAAGAGTATACAGGTAGTTCTCGACTTACAACAGTTCATTTAGTGACTGTTTGAAGTTACAATGGAATTGAAAAAAGTGACATGATCATTTTTCACATTTGCTAGTTACAGCATTCCCATTTGATCACCTGATCAAAATTCAGGCGCTTGGCAACTGGCTCCTATTTATGACCGTTACAGTGTGCCCCAGGGTCATGTGATCACCTTTTCTGACCTTCTGTCAAACAAGTCAGTGGGGGAAGCCAGATTCATTTAACAACTGTGCCACAAATTTAACGATTGCAATGATTCACTTAACAACTAATAACTAATAAAGGAGAATATCTGTAGCTCAGGATTGACATTTGTAGCTCTGGGTTGACATAGCACTGATGATGTTATCTAGTTGGGTAATGAAATGCCTGTAAGAAAACAAGGAGGTCTGTCAGAGAGCATCAAGGGCCCCTCACTTAACAAATGTGGCAAGAAAAGTCATAAAATGGGACAAAACTCACTTAACCACTGTCTCACTTTGCAACAGAAAATTTGAGATGAATTGTGGTTGTAAGTCGAGAACTACCTGTAGTGAGTTGATGGCCAAAACTATGAATGATTGTTATACAGGAAAAAAACGACCATGAAATGATAATTGGGAAAACAAGCAAAAAATGTACTGGAAGATAATCAGTTTCTTAATCAAAAGGAAGTCTCTATATAGGATATTTGGCACCATCAGCACAATTACCACATTTAGAGAACAAATTCTATTATTTGTTTTGTTTTTAAAGTTAAAAGTATTTTGACTGAAAATAAACCAATGTATATTTCATTTTCTTCATGATCATTTAATATTTATCAAACATAGATTGAAATAGATTAATTTACTACATTGTGCTTCGTACCCATTCTGAGTTTGATATTTCAGCAACAGTCTGAACGCTGATAGAAAGAGAAGGCTGAAGAATGAAATCAGGAACACTGACTTACAGAGGAGAATTAGAGAAAAGAAACCCACATGACACATTAGGAAACCAACGCTTGCAGGTTTTATAAAATAAAATAAAAATCTGTAAACTGTAAAAAAAGAGTCAAAATTATAGGAGCTTTCTTTTTCTCTCAAAAAGTTTCCTGTAGTAGTGTAGTGAAAGTGTTTGTGGTGCATAGAGGAAAACTCAAAACAGAGCACAACCAGCCATTATGGGTAGAGTTTTCCCTCTCCAGCATCCTATTAAATTTTTTCTTTGCCAGTTCTTCAATGAGAACTCTGTTGCGTGTTTAACAAATTATTGATCAAAAAAGTATGAGTAAGCTGTGGATTGCACAGGTGAAGAGGAGAAGGCAATGTAGACCAGGAAAAAAAAATATGTAATGAAGATGGTCCTGTGGAACAGACTCTGAACTGCGCTCCTGGATTAAATCATCATAAGTCTACCCTACTTCAGGAACTAGTTCACAAATAATATTATTGGCTTTTTTGATTCTCACCCAGGTTATTTATTTTTCTCTGGACTAGCTTAAATCTTTCAACAGTGTGGCTGAAAAGGAGAAAGAATGTACTTTTCTCAAAGGTTCCCTAATACAAACTCCTCCGATCAACTCTGATATACAATCATATTTTCATGTCAGTTACATGGTTACTGAACAATGAACATGGAACAAGAAGACAGGCTCATAAATGACCTGAACTACGCAACAGTATTTTTGCCAGACAGGTGACATCTACAGTAAATGTGCAGCATTTGAACTATGAGTATCTCTCATCAGTGCCCTGCTTCATCAGCCAATGTGCTCTCGGTTCTTGAATCCTTTATGTTTCCAGTTTTCTTCTGTTTCTGTTTTGATTTCTTTAACATATGGACCTGCAAAGACCACACATACAAAAGAAATCTGACAATTAAAAATCAGACAATTGTACAATAAAATAAAATAAGCCTCCCCTAACTGGCATTCCCAATAAGCCAAGAATTGTAGTAGATATACTCAGTGGTAGGATTCAGCCAGTTCGCACCTATTCAGGAGAACCGGTTGGTAACTTTCTAAGCAGTTTGGAGAACTGGTTGTTGGAAGAAATCTTATTTTGTTTTTTCACTTTACAGGGCTCATCCTGTAAGGAAGGCAGGAAGGAAACATTCTGGTGTTGTTTCTAGCCTAATCTTTATTGCCCTGCTTACAGAAACTGCCTCTCTGGTTAATCCTTATTACATTGTAACAGCTAAGGCAAAGCGCCCATCGATGTCAGTGATGTTGAGTTGGCTACCACCACCCCAGTCACATGACTACTGAGCCTTGCCTATCCAGCTGGTCATCGGGGAAGAGAACTGGTTGTTAAATTATTTGAATCCCACCACCGGATATACTGGACATGGCCATGGGAAGCGATCATGCTAACATGTTCTCAATATAATACATTTGATGCAGCACAGAGAGTGGTAGGTAGCAGGAAAACTGCAAGCTATGCATACAGAAATAATATGGTGTAGATTCAGATATTCATTTGATTCTGTATACTGAATCTTAGAAGAAAGAGCTAGCTCTGATTATGATAACAAATATCTTTTGGAACTATTATAGTGTAACAACTTCAAGTTGTTAGAAGGACCTTACAAAACATTGAAAAATGTTTTACTCAAAGAAAACTCTATATTTGGGAAGGAAGAGAAAAGTTAGGCTGGAACCTCACATTTTAATTTTCCATGTACGCATATATTACATGAGGGAGATTTAGCTATGTTTATTCCAGTCTGCAAACTTAAATGGCACAGTGAGAACATGACCTTTGAGCAATAATTCAATTATCATTTGTAGCAGGTCTAGATTATGCCTTCTTCAACATACCATGATTTTCTGGGTTAATCAATTTTCCATTCTGTTCGCCCCAAAAAACCCTGAATACATGATAGGACATTCATCTGACATGCAGGTTTATCTTACTCTCAGTAATATACATTCCTGAGATATAATTCTGGTTAGCTAACCTCAAAAGCATCCAACCACAGCAGATCAAGAAGGCTGAAAGGAAAAGTTACAGCTTTTGGCATTTTTTACAACTAAAATATATTATATTTCAACCAGATCCATCTGGCTATAGTCTGTTAAGTACAGGAGCTGAATATAGTTACAGTTTTTCCTGCTTTTCTACAGTCATGATAAAATGTTTGACACCAAATATATAAATTACCTTTGGTCCTGCTGCAGAAATAATTATCTGACCTGGTGGTTGAATCCAGGGCTCACCATCTACTTGGACAGGAATTGGCTTCCGAAGTGTTACACGGAAGTAGGAGCCTTGGGCTATCCGGATGCCAGAACGGAGACCTCCCTGGACTTGACCCTATTTGGGGGTGGGGGGGGGGGAAACTAATCAGAACACTACTTTTTTTTTTTTTTAAATCAAGTCTTCTTTGAGATCAATCACTGGGTAAAACTTAACTGATTCTTTTATAATTTTTATAAATGCATCACACATGGAATTTCTCCCAATTACAACCTAGAAGTAAGGAGAAATTTTCCGACAGTGAGAACAATTAAGCTTGCTTCCTGGAGGTGCGGGTGCTCCATTGCAGGAGGTTTTCAAACATAGATTGGACAACCATTTGACCAGAATAATAACAAGTCTGCTTTCTTGAGGGAAGGGTTGAACTAAAAGACCTCCAAAGTCCCTTATAGCCCTATGATTCTATGTTCTATAATCTCCAAATATATCTCCATTTAAACTATCATACTGAATACCCTCGCTATCATTACCATACTATATTCCTATAGCCTTCTGCTTCAATATACATACATCTCAATTAATTTACAAGTGCAATTGTTTCAGGTCAAGTCAGATTAACAGATGAGTTGGAAGGGACCTTGTAAGTCATCTAGTCCAAGCCAAACAGCATAAATCCATTATACTCCCTAAAAGGGTTCAAATCCCCCCCCCCAAAGGCTATTAAGAGGAATCAAGTGTGCTTTGACTTACCATGTGAACAACTCCAGTGACACCAACTACTTCTAACAAGCCATCATCAATTTTTGGTTTCTCAAACCGATTGTCATTATCAGACCCCCAAAGATCAGCACCTGATCCCCAACTACGTAGAAAGAAAGCAAGAAATAACCTTATTGTATTTACTTATTTAGAAAATTCATATGGCTGTCCATTTTACATATGTATCTCTGGGTGATTAACAAAAATGCACTAATAATAATAAAACAACTGGAAATCAGTCAACTGCAAAAAGGCAGCTTTACTAGAAACAACTTACATTCTGTAAAGGTACCGTTAACACCACCAAACAACATTTGTCTATCCCAGGTCCTTGGGAAGAACTTGATAAGTAAATAAAAATGCCAAATCCAGTCTGTGTTGATTGTGTGACAAATCATATTTAAACTTCTAATACTTTTTTTTATTTCTGTAAAATGTTTACTCTGGACATTTATTTTGCAGGAAATTAAAACAGAAGAACAAGCGTACAAACAATACATATAGTTTCCCTTCACTGCTACTGTAATTACTGGCATCATAGAGGGGCATTGTAAGCAACTTGAAAGAGAACAGTAAGTATTTAATCATTAGAAAACCAGGTAACATTTAGATATGGTTTCTGCTCTTCTCTTAATGACCTGCAGAGGGCGCTAGAGAGCAGCAGACATACTGCAAAACCTTTAAATAAAATGAAGAAATCCTGTATTAACCCACAGAACTTAATAAAGACTGGGCCACGGAAAAAAAGCCTCTGTCCTGACATACCAAGTCAACCTGTAAAGATGTGCTAGAATTTATAAAGAAACAAACAAGAGTTTAGTCAGAGGTGAGTATAATTAATAAGCTAGATCTACTATTCAGATCATGTCAGATTAACAGATTGCTGATACATTTTTCATATAGAAATATTTTTTTAAAAAAAATAACTTTAAAAGTGAGAAAAATGTATAAACTGTCTAAAATGTATTTGCCTAGTTATTTTAAAAATTAGTTTCATCTCATTTATTTTTCTATCCTTTAGTATACTCGGGGCTCATTTTAAAAGCCTTTACAAATAATCCATGTGTTGATTGGATTCGCAATCTGTGCTACATCATAATAGGATATGTCTGATTTTGGCTTTATATGATGCATGAATCCAGCTAAGCTGAACAAATGCTGTTTTAGTGAACCTTATATCCATAACTCCAATATTTCCTTGTATTACCTATAAATAATAGACACACTAATGGTAGCAGAAGGAATCGTTCTTATAACCCTTTCTTCTCTATATACAGAAGATAGATTTGACAGGTAACTGATAGATGAGAGAGAAAGAGAGAAAGAGAGAGAGAGAGAGAGATTTACTATTCATCAGAATTCTTAGAAAAGTCTCATGTTTTGTAATCTGAGAATCTGAGATTCTTGTTGCTGATATTGTCTGATGAAAAGATTTTGGGTAAAAGACAAAGAGGGGGAAATGTCCATACAAGACAGTGAAAAGTTCTGGGCAGCTGGCACAAACATTAGTGACCTCAAGAATCGAATGGCGTGATTTTGTACAAGGCAGCTTAATGTGTTCAGAAGTGAAGCTGAATGGACAAAGGCAGGAGGAACAATAAGTAGAATAGCTAGAACAGAGTCCATTTGTTCATGTCGCTATGCTTCACACATTTTAAAACTGTTTTGTTATCTCTGTGAAATAGTTGCCTCTTTCTCTTTAAATCTGTGTAGGCTATAGGGAATGATACATCCAGGCATGGCAAACTATATGCATCTCACTTGAACAGTGCAATATATCATAGTTTTTGCCATTACAGGAATACTACTTAGACAATTGCTAAAGCCTGCAAACCTTTTTGCCATTTCTTGGCAATGCCAAGTGTGGACCACAATATGTTCTATTTTAAATTAGCAGTTAAGCATCATGTCTAAAAACAGATAAACAAAACAGTTGACTTCTTTATTTTTTTATCCTGCCTTTATTATTTTTACATATAAGAAGGTAAACATATCCAATACTCCTTCCTCTTCCTATTTTCCCCAGCCTGTGACGTAGGATGGGCTGAGAGAAAGTGACTGGCTCAAAGCTTTCATGCCTAAGATAAGACCAGAACCCAGAAGTCTCCTGGTTTGTAGCCTGGTCCCTTAACCAATAGACCAAATTCCATAGCTCCAGTGTAGTATATTTAAACTGGGAAACAAGATAGTATGCAGTTGCAGTGTTAACAACTGTATAATAAGTTTGCAGTCCCAACAGAAGAAGAACAAAGGCGAATATATGTAGCTCAGGACTGAAATGGGGGGGGGGGGCTGATGCTCTCTGAGCTTGGTGCTTTTCTTGATGTTTCATTAGCCAAAATTAGGTAACACCATCAGTGCTAGTCTAACCAAACTCAAAGAAAACCTTCTTCTTCAGAAGAAGCACATGAACTTGAAGCTTCTATGCATTAACAGCTCAGAGTTGTTTATTAAATCCACAGTAGAATAACATAACTCAGAATGCAAAGCAAATTCTTAATACAAAAACACCCAAAGTATTTATTAATAAAGCAATTTTAACTATCAAAACAAAGCAACTGTAAACACTAACATAACGATTGTTTGGTAAAAAGAAAATCCAAAGCCAGATGACAAGTATTTACCTGGGAATATTGATGAAAATAAGACCCTCTATACTTGGTAGCTCAACTTCATGCTGGTCCACCTGAAGTTTGATTTCTTTATGAAGACTCCTGGTATGGCTCATTTTCTGCAGCCCAACTTTTACATAGACTCCTTTGTTGTGTAACCTAAAAATAAAAGTTGTGTTTCTTTTATTAAAAATGGTACATCACGGGCTGTGCTTTGCTTATTGACACAATAGCTTCTTTCTCTGATTTTATGGGATACTTGCTTTCCTCAATCAGATAAGTAAATGTTTAGCAAATCAAGCCTGATATGGAACTGGGCTGTACATTATTTAAAAAGTGACCATGTCTCAATTAGGTTGCAAAGCAGAATTGTCAAACATCTTTGCTCCTATATGAAGACCAGTTTCATACACTGGAATGTAGAATCAAATCAGGCCTTACTGAAGATGAACACTTCGAAGTCCAGAGTGAGATCATACATGTTTAAACTGAAATATCAGAACAGTGAACCGAGGAGCAAGACACTGGAAGTGGGATTCAATGTGAACAGAAGAATAGCTTAATCTTGACATGTTTACTTAGGAACTATGATGAATGTAGAAATGCAAGGAATTGTTGGAAGAAACAAGGCTCAAGTGGTTTGGAGCTTAAACTAAGAGAAACAAGAATGACTCTTGAGTCTTCTACTTCACCTCTTTTGGAGTATTATCCTTCTTCAACCCAGCCAGCAGGACTATTTGGGATGATGGGAATTGTAGTCTAATGCCTCTGCAGGTACCAGGTTGAGGGAAGAAGAGATGGAGCTATCATGACAGTAATACTTGCTACCTAGTGTGCTGTGTCAAGATTCCCACTTCCCCACATGGAGGGCAGGCTTTATGTGAATAAATACAATGGACATGTTTATTTACAAAATAACCACTGACAGTATTGCGTTACCACTTCATATTGCCAGAAACCCGTGTTTACTTCTTGTTTCTGGCAAAAATGCCCATTGTGGACAATGAAGTCCCCTAATGACCATGGGATCTGCTTTTTGCTTAATAACCAAAAAAAAAAAGAAAAAAAGAGAGAGGAGGTAATCTGGTGGCCCAATTAACTACCAGCACAATTTACGACCCTAATTCCAGAGTCAATTATAGTTGTAAGTCAAACATTGCCTGTATTAATGAGCTGGAACATATGAAACATATGAAAGTTTCTTTTCAATGATTATCCGTTCATGGGAGAAGTTTTTCCTTTTCTCAAAAAGATTCCAAATACCTGCTATTGAATTTGCCTGGCTCTTCTTCTCTGGCATGATGGAAACCTAGACTCAACTCTGCATCAATTCCAAGGCCACAATAATTATTCATCTGTACAATCTGGCGGGGGGGTGGGTGGGGAGAGAAAGTAGAAATGAAAAAGTTTCACTTTTTGAACTAAACTATTTCTAATTTCTAACAAATACACAGGAACATCTCCATTACAAACTCTTCAATTTAAAAAGAACTACAGTATAAAGCAGATCCTAACTAGTTAGGTTCAACATCTAGTTGTGAACAGACAAATGTTATCTTGATATTTGTCTTCAACAGGACAAATGTCTATCTGTCTTTCATAAGAACTCATAGCATTTCCAAAGGCAATCCAGTAATATTTTCAATTCTCAGCATCCAGTTTATCTGTCGTCTTCTCCTTTTTCTACACTGCCAAAACATATGTTTTGCTTTTAGTCTGTCATATTGCTGCACTCAGTATGTGAGTTTTGCATTGGTGAGGCATTGGATTTCGTGAAGAAAGAATTGGACCCCTGCTTATGTAGCCATGATTCTTCTAAATGATTTTGGACAAACCAGATTAACATAATCTTCCTGGAATCCAGCCTTCTCTGAGTGATTTCTGGGAAAACCAGATTAACACGATCTTCCTGGAATCCAGGAAGAAAGCTTTCTCTGCCATAGCCACCGGCCTTTGAAACATTCTCCCCCAAAAAATGAGGTGAGCCGCCCAATTTCCTGCCCTTTCTGAAGTGTCTGGAGACATGGTGCTGCTGACTCACTTGAGTCTCACATAAATTGCCTCCTATCAGAATACATTGTTTATATATTTTATATCTCTCCTTAACAGATTAACAGAGTTGGAAGGGACCTTGTAGGTCTTCTAGCCTAACCCCCTGCACAAGCACGAGATCCTACACCATTTCTGACAAATGGCAATCCAGTCTCTTCTTGAAAGCTTCCAGTGATGAAGCTTCCACAACTTCTGAAGGCAAGCTGTTCCATTGGTTGATTGCTCTCACTGTCAGAAAGGTTCTCCTTAGTTCTAGGTTGAATTTCTCCTTGATCAGTTTCTATCCATATTCCTTGTCTGGCCTTTGAGTGCTTTGGAAAATCACTTGACCCCCCCCCCCTCCTCTCTGTGGCAGCCCCTCAAATACTGCAATACTATCATGTTTTTATGGTTTAATTGTACACCGCTGAGTCCGCTCTGTGAGTGACATGGATGTTCTCCAGATTTGATACAGTAACAAATAATTTTCCTTAGAAAATTTTCTGAAGAGGTATGACATATTTCACATTAACTCCCACACATTCTTTATGCAATGCATTTCAAGAGGCTACATAAGAAAGCTGGTGATTTCATTTTATGCGGCAGACAATGTGAAGCTTACCCTGCTTATCCTAGTATAGAACAGCACACTCAGCTGCTGCTTTACTGGTTTATAAAAAGGAAAGAGAAGTAAACTCTGATCCATTTTACAAGGATTTTATAAAAATCCTAGCCATGTGGTGATTACATGATCAAACATATATATTCCAATTACCATATTTCATAGCTTGGCAATCTTCCAATTAGGGTGTAACAGAGCACCATCACAATTTATAGGCCTTTCAAAATAAAATCACATCACTCACAAACAATCAGAATATTGATTATATTCTCATTATTATCATTATACAATTATACAATGTTGAGAATAGCTGGAAATTGTAACCAGGTCTAAATCTCGGCCAAAATTAGGCTGGGGGTAGAGGGGTTTTTAAAAGTACAATGACTATATATGTATACTTTTTTGTTCTATTGTTTTTTAAAAAGGAGAATACATGTTAAAATTAAATATGTATATTGAAAAGGAATTATAAATACCCTCAACATAAAATGGAGCTTGGTCAGATCTGAAATACACCAAGTAAATGAGATGAAGAATGGGAAATAGAGGAGAGAGAGGGAAGAAGAGAGGGATAGGAGAGAGGGCAAGGGAGGAGGGAAGAGGAGGAGAGAAATGGGGAGTGGAAAGGGGAGAGAGGAGAAGGAGAGAGGAAGGGGAAGTTGAGAAGGGAAGGATGACAGAGGGGAAAAAGGAGGTAGGGAGGGGGAGGAGAAAGGGAGAAGAAAGTGATGATAAGGTACAAATATGGTGTATGGAGAGCAGAAGAACCAATAATTGTTTTTGGGAGTTGATGGTAAGATAAATCAATGTAAACATTTAATAATACAATATGTTGTTGTCTATTATATGCTATGAAAATGAAAAAAATAAAAAAACTTTATAATAGGAGAATATTGATTACATACTTATATAACAGATACTTATTTTCCACCATAATTTGCAAAAAAATTCTTTCCAAATCAGACAATGTGATTGTCTGGATTTGTTTTCCCATTTTGTCTCTCATAGTTGAGGTCTACCTATGCTGTCAATTACAGGCCTCTCTCATCTTTTTAAGTTGGGAGAACTTGCACAATTGGTGGCTGAATAAATACTTTTTTTGCCCCACTGTATGTATGTATGTATGTACAGACAGACAGACAGACAGACAGACAGACAAACAGACAGACACACAACAAACAAACAAACAAACACACACACACACATATACATACATACATACATACATACATACACACAAACAGATATATATATATGTGTGTGTGTGTGTGCATGTGTCTGTTTGTGTGTGTGGATGTGTGTGGGTGTGTATGTATGTATGTATATATATATAAAACATAGATTTATCCTCTGTGCATAATGTCTGGAAAGATTGCTTTTCATCATGACTTGCACATTCATCAGAAAAGAGGAACAGAGAGTGAAAAAGAGACTAATTGTGGTAGCAAAAAAAAAAGATAAGTAGAAGCAAAAGTGAAGGGAAAATGGAGAGAAGACTATAAATTATGCCCAAAAATCTACTTAATAAAAACAGCAGGCATCTGAGAAAGACACTACAATACAACCAAGTTATCCTCTACTGCTTCAATCTTGAATTATTAGATCATTCTACACGTTTATGAGTTTTGGAAGTTCAGTGCCTTCCTTTTTTGTTGTTGTTGCTACATTTTTACAGTTTCAGGAAGGAAAACTTGAGAAATACCTTAGGAGGTTCTGGCTCTGATACACCATTTTCTGAGCTTTCCAGTGCCTCTTGAGCATCTAAAAGGATGTTCCAACGATCCATAAGCACATCATCAGCTTCATCTACAGATATCAGAATCGAGTACGGATCTTCGCCACTATAGCCAGCACCCCAGCGCAGGACCCTCCCCAAGTCATTACCTGATAAAAAAGGCATATTTTCATTTTAAAATATCTAACTAAAGAAAAAGAAAAACCTTTTACTCTCACTTAACCTGAATTTTAATAGGCTTACTATTTCTGACCAATAGTGTATACCGGTGGTTCTCAATCTGTGGTCCACAAATCCCCGAGGGACCACGATGTCACAGTGGAGTCCACAAAGTCTTGAAGAAATGTTATGATTTAAATCTTGAGTTAAGTCTTGGTGGTCCGGGGCCACAAAAGTATTTTAAAAGGGGTCCATGGTGAAGAAAAGGTTGAGAACCACTGATGTAAACTAGGAGTTGTAGTTCTGCCACATCTACAAGGCCATTGATTCAAATACATTTTTAATGATCACTTACAAAGTTAAAATGAGATGTTTTCTGAATTTGCCATTGGAAATAACCTAATAACATCAGTTTGCTGTAATGGTAACCAGTGCTAATTTAATTTGCGGAAGGTTAGAATCAGAGGTGGTTGCTCCCGGTTCAGCCGAACCGGTAGAGGGAGTGGTGGGAGGCTCCACCCACCACCCAGAAGCTTCTGCGCTCACACATGCAAACTGATAGAAAACCAGCTAGCAACCCACCACTGGATAGAATCTATGAGCTTATGGAAATCCTCATCCATTGCCCTTCTTCTTCCTAAAATCCACAGTTTAAGCCTCACCTGTTCCTAATGGCAAAATAGCCACAGATGGTTCAGGGCAGGCGAGCTTGTGCCTGATATCTTCCAGAGCACCAAGGACCCATCCAACTGTGCCATCACCACCGCATACCAATATTCGGAAATATGGAATTTGGGAGAAGGCATGAAATCTTCAGTGTATAAAAAAACAATAAGCACAATATTATTATAAGCAAAATTGCAAATTCAAGCATGTGTACAGTTTACTTTCAATCTATCCAGCAACTAAAACCAGACATGGGCTCATGTATCTTATTTTCTTAATAGACTGAAGTCGATATCCCAAGAACCAGATGAATTCTACATGGGCAAGGAGAGACTGGACTTCATTTAATCCAGCAGCAACCCTTCAAGCTCCAAAAGCAATTTGAAAGTTAACAGAAAGAAATGAGAAATCTCATTGGGCTCTCAGACTCCTAGGAGATGCACAAGAGTAACTTTATGGATCTGGTCCAAGTGCTTTTGAGATACAGTAGAATCTCTGGTCACAAACATTTCTGACCACGACCAAATCAGGCTCCAACCAAAAAAATCACTTTTTTTTGTAGCCGATTTCCCCTTCCACGCCATTTTTTTTGTAAGCACCAAATTTCCGAAATTATGTTCGGGTCACGACCAAATCAGTTTGCGACCAAAGTTATGGAACGAATTATGGTCGTGACCAGAGGTTCTACTGTACTGACAAGAAGATCACTCACAGAATGATCTAGTATTACCTCTTCATTCTAGAAGATCTGGGTTGTATTAAACATGTTTTTTTCCCCATATTCTAACATAACAGAACCAAAATCAGAAAAAATAAACAAAAACTGAGCCAACCTAATGTTCATTTTCAAATAAGACTTCACCTTCACCTCATATGCATCCTGCTCCCTTCCTACCATCTTTGTTAATTTTAAATAAATTTTAACATTAACATTTACTATTTTAATATTTAAGCCACCTAGTGTCACCTCTTGGAGAGATGGGCATTTCATATATATGGAGTGATGGAATGGGCCTTGGTATCCTTATAGACCCAATACAGTAGGGCAAGAGCTATGAGGCCAAAAAGTCCTTCTCAATCTCAGATTTTCATATTACATTTGCCCTCAAAAACAGCTGTTAGGAGAGCATTAAAGCAGGCTAAAGTGCTCTTCAGGGTTTGAGAATGGTTGTTTGATTTAAATATCTTGCTGGCCTGAAAAATGGGGATTGACTACTCAAAAACACATTCCTGGGCAACATAGATAAGCCCACTTGGCCTTTGAAATTCAAGTGCCTTGCTTGAACAATGAAAGCATTTGATAAAGATGGTAAAGAGAGAAAATTAATGTTATTACTTCTCTTGCTGAAGATAAATGGACTGCTTTAATTTTCATACAATGCTCTTGTCATCTGAAAGTCTGTTACGCTTTCTTCTACAAATCTGTTAAACAAAACGGAACTGTGCCCACTAACATTTTATAGTATCACTTTCCAGCTATGTAATACACATTCAATATGAAAAGCCGACAGATTTGCATGTGGCAAGAAGAAAAAAAGCAAAATAGTTTGTTGCCTATTTGGAAAAAAAAAACACCTCATCACCAATAAATAAAATTGAAGGGGAAAGTACTCAAACCAACCAAAAATTAATTTCTTACTTATTTAAAAAACAACCTTTTAGAACATGTGAGTGTATTTCATGCAGCTTAAATAGGAAAAAACCGCTGGAATGTTTCATTTTCAAGAGTTAATATTTTATCAAAATTTACAAAGCCGAGGTGGCGCAGTGGTTAAATGCAGTACTGCAGGCTACTTCAGCTGACTGCAGTTCTGCAGTTCGGCTGTTCAAATCTCACCAGCTCAGGGTTGACTCAGCCTTCCATCCTTCCGAGGTGGGTAAAATGAGAACCCGGATTGTTGTTGGGGGCAATATGCTGACTCTGTAAACCGCTTAGAGAGGCTGAAAGCCCTATGAAGCAGTATATAAGTCTAACTGCTATTGCTATTGCTACATATGTACATGGGGGGGGGGAGTCATGTAATGAACGTTCAGTCTATTTTCCAATAAAGGGCAAGTGTCTAGAGTTTTCTCTCTTTTTCATTCTTTGCATCATTGTGTCTTTGACAAATTAGCTTCTTTTCTTTGGAATAACCGCTGCCAAATCCCCATGCAAAAAATAGAAATGGCATTTATTCAACTCACCCTGACAGTTTTAATAAATGACTTTAAAGCCTATTGAAAAGAGTGCAAGGATTTATTATTTGACAGAAGGGTTAAATATCTCTTCCTTTTTTTTTTTTAATTGAACTTTTTGGCGTGAATATTGTCCAAGCTCAGCCACATTGCTATTCACACTGTGATGCTTCCTAATTACTGCACTAAAAGCTTTTGAAAGAGGTGGCTGGCTTCCAAAGTCTTTGTGGAGCATTAGCCCAAGGCTTCGGATCTGCATTTTGCAAACAGCGGCTTTGCACTCCAATCCAAGTAACCTTCCAAAATAAACAGATGATAAGGTGTCAGAATCTTCTGGTCAAAGGGAGAATTAGGAAATCCCAACACAGCAGCTGCAAAATCTTAAAGACGTTCCTTGGCAATGCCATCTTGTCACCCATATTGAAATGATACAAGATCACCTAATTAACCAAGGTTATAGATTTTCAAACTCCTGAGTCATTATGCAGTGCCAAATTTTAAGAGAAAAGGTTCAGGAACAAAAAGGAGTTAAGACGAGGAAATCTTCTCTTCTCCAAGGCATGGTAAAAATGTCAGTCCAGCAATTTCCATTTGGTCATCGGTCAGGGCTTCAGCTGCTTTGCAAGGCCAAGAGCAAGGAGAAAAAAAAGCAAGGGGAAAAAACAACAAGATCACCCTAGACAAATAACACATGAAATAGTCAAGTTGTGTTGAATAGAAACAATAGATTACCCAGGCAGGGGACCTCCATTTGTTAGTTCAAAGATCTGATGAGGATTCAACAGTTTTCGGAAACTGTACAGTAAATTCCGACCTTTAAGACCTCCGCTTTTGGGATTCACAAATACAAGCAAAGGACAGCAGTTCTGAGGAAGCTTATTTTGCTAAACAAAAAAAAAAAAAAAGGAAAGGAAAAGTGGTTAAAAATGTGGCATTTAGAGTCAACAAGATAAAATTCCAACCTACATAATGATGCTTATGACAATAAAAGGAAACCCAATATCCCTAACAATCTAAGACTACTTTTTTTTGCAGATTATGGGGAGGTGTTGGTCATTAATTTAAAAGCCACAAAGATGCCTGTTAGTGATTTCCAAAGAAAGTCTTATTTTTGGGGCTTCCGGGGAGTGGCCTGTCGCCGTCGGCAGCTTAACAGAGCTGCCCCCAGAGTTCAGGTTCGTTATCTACTCAATATCAAGAAGATAACTCTTTTTTCAGACAAGAAAAAAGCAGTGAGGAATCTCAGCTGGTAAGAATCTTCTTTGAAGTTCACAGTTTGTTTCTTTGTGGGCTGTGGACGGAGGGGGAGGATCAACCCAAAGCTGAGTCATTCAACTCCGACCTGAACTTCGCAGCTGTTATTTACAGCACAAGACAGGAACCCCTCCCCCTTAGGACAATCTTTAGAAAACAGACTATTAAAAATCAATACGAGCAAAGACCAAACTTGTGAACTTTAAAACCTTTCTCTATCTGAAATACCAGCTTCAATGTTATAAAAACCTCTTTTGTTTAATTGTCTTCAAAATGGCGTTTACAGCTTCTGCATTTGTTATCTCCGGCTTCCTGCTACAGAATCAAAGAAACAACCTCTTATAATTTAATTAGAGCTACTCCCTTAAAGCTTTCAAAGACTCTTTGTTGTTGATAGAGACATTCCAAACATTCCAAACGGACTTTCTCTTTTGAAATCCTCCGTAAAACCCTTTGTAAAAAAAGAAGAAGAAAAAAGGGGGGGGAGGAATTTCTTTTTCTCCACATAGCACAGTGGATTAGCAATTTAGAATAAATAATTAAAACCAAAATATAATGGCATCCAAATCAACCTCTGTGAAATTACCTCCGAAAACGTCTCCCATACCTGGCACAAAGTTGCAGCCCCCACCATCTATGCCCCCTAGTGGAGACGTACTAACAAAAGAATTTTTTCTGGAAATGTTCAAAGAATCCAGAGAACAGAACTTAGAAATGTTTAAAGAATTCAGAGAACAGAATCTAGAAATGCTTAAAAATTTCAAAGATGAAATAAGGAATGAGATGGAAGTTCTATATGACAAATTTGATACTAGGGTCACTAAAATGAATGATAATATGATGGGAATTGTAAATGTGATAACAGAATATATTTCTGGAATGGAAGATAATTTAGAAATTCTCAATGAAGCTAAAACTAACCTGATATCCAAAACTGAAGTGATGGAACAAAAAATTGATAATGCTGAAAAACAAATTATTATGATACAGTATAAGCAGATGGAGCTTGCATTAAGAGTGAGGGGGCTGCGTGAAGAAAAGCAGGAGAACTTAAAGCAAATGTTTTCTGAAGCTTTTGACCGTCTGGTGGGAAAACCGGGATCCAATTTTGATTGGCAGATTGACAAGACTTTTCGTGTTAACTCATGGGCGGCAAAACAAAGGCAACTTCCCCGAGATGTGGTAATATACTTTGTTACAAGAGAATCTAGAAATATGATATTACAAGAGTCTTATAATACTAAGCTTCAAATTGGTGGACAGGACCTGATTGTTTTGAAAGAAATACCACCTCAGATGCTAAGAGCCAGAAGAGATTATGCTTTTCTGGTGGAAGAGCTCAGAAAGCGTCAGATACAGTACAGATGGGATGCCCCATTCGGTATTATAGTTACAATGGACAAACAAAGATATCGTCTCAGTTCTGTATGGAAAGCTCGTGATTTCTATCATAAGATTCTGAAGATGGGATACCCTGAACCTTCGGGATATGGTGAAAAACCACGAGACGAACAAGATAAACAGCAAACCACACAACCATCAGATAAAATGTATCATCTCCCTCTCCCGGAAGGGCAAGGAGTCAAGGAAAAAAGATCCAATCGTAAGACCACCAGACAAATGGATAAACAAGCTACTATGCAACAATCTCAACAATCGTTGGCCACTGATCAAGGAGCTACTGCAACAAGCTCAGAAGCTGTGGAAGGAGCCAAACCAAAGGTGAGACAGGCCTTGCGGGAGGCTCTAAAAAAGCTTCAGGCAACCAAAAATGACAACTAAGATTTTGACATGGAATGTTAACGGACTGAACTCTCCACAGAGAAGAAAGAAAATATTTCATTATCTCAAACAGTTTAAGAATGACATAATTTGTTTGCAAGAAACTCATATCAAATCAACCGATCAAAAATATTTGTTTAACCCCAAACTGGGCCAACATTTTGCGACCTCAGCCATGGAAAAGAAAAATGGCATAGTAGTATACTTAAGAAAAGACATTAAAGCTGAGCTAATTGAAGCAGATCCCTTTGGAAGATATATTGCATTAGATTTAATCTTAGAAGGGAAAAAGACGTTACTTTTGGGAATTTATGCTCCTAATCAACAACAAGATGGATTTTATAGAAATCTCCATGCTAAATTAGTACAGTGGGACTTTGAGTCTTGTATATTATTGGGTGACTGGAATGGCGTGATCGACACCAAAAGAGATAAGAAGACAGCTCGCCCGAACACCAAATTTCGAGCTAAGTTACCCAAACCCTTTTTTGACATGCTGGACGACTTTGAATTGCGAGACGCTTGGCGCGAGAGGCATGCAGAAGAATATGACTTTACCTTTTTTTCCAACAGACATCAATCTCTTTCAAGGATTGATTTTATACTAATTACAAATGATTTACTTTGTAGGGTGAAGAAGACAAAGATTATGGCGAGAGTTCTTTCAGATCATAATCCAGTCTGGATGGAATTGGGAAGGGTAGCCCAGGCAAGAAGGTCCTGGAGGTTGAATGAAAACTTATTTAGATATGAAAAGTATGTTAATGATTGTAAAAAATTGCTATCGGAATATTTTGTTCTCAATATGAATAAGGGTACATCTTTGGAATATGTATGGGATGCAAGCAAAGCGTATATGAGAGGAGTATTAATAAATATAAACAAAATACATAGACACAAACAAGGGCAAAAACGAAAAGAATTGGAAGAGGAAATTAAAGGGAAAGAGTCAGAATTAACATTGAATCCAGGAGATACAAAGATTAGGGAAACAATTGCTATATTAAAATCTCAGTTTGATATGCTGATCTCTGACCAGGTAGCCACCAGTTTATTATATGCTAAACATAATACTTTCTGCAATGCAAATAAACCCGGTAGGTGGTTGGCTTATCAGATTAGAAAAAAAAGGAAAGCTCGAAATGTATCCAAATTGTGTTACAGAGGGAAGGAAGTGTTTCAACAGGAAGAGATTCAAAAGGTATTTCGGGAATTTTTTACAGAGTTGTATAAAGGGGATAAAATTAAGGACGGAGATATAGACAAATACCTAGATAAAGAGAAAATCCCCCTAGTTAGAGAAGAACATAGGCATAAGCTGAATCAACCTATAACCTCTGGGGAAATTTTGCAGGCAATTAAACAATTAAAGTTAGGGAAAGCACCAGGCACAGATGGTTTAACAGCTGTTTATTATAAAAATTTACAGTTAGAAATGGTAGAACCCCTCAGAGAACTATTCAATAAAATTCAATCGGGAGGGAAAGTGCCCCCTTCGTGGAAGACTGCGTTCATATCGTTGATACCCAAAGAAGACCAAGACCTTACCCAACCAAAAAATTATAGACCTATTTCATTACTCAATGTAGATTATAAAATTTTTACTAAAATATTAGCAAATAGGCTAATGGGGGTAATTCAACAACTGATACATACCGATCAAACTGGTTTTATACAGGGCAGACAGATGAAGAACAACGTTAGATTAATTATTAACGCTTTAGAATACCTGGGAAAGAACAATCAAATCCCGGCCGCATTCATATTTTTGGATGCGGAGAAAGCCTTTGATCGAGTTAATTGGCAATTCCTGCTGAAGACATTGCAAAAAATGCAGATAGGAGATGGCTTTTTACGGTCAATTGGTGCAATATATCAGCAGCAAACAGCCCAGATCATTGTCAATGGAAGTCTGACAGACTCCTTTCAAATTGAAAAAGGTACAAGACAGGGCTGTCCTCTGTCCCCATTATTGTTTATTATAACTTTGGAAATACTGTTGAATAAGATACGGGGCTTGGGCGGTCTAAAAGGGATTAAAATTAGACAGCAAGAATATAGAGTCTGTGCATTTGCGGATGATCTGGTTATAATATTGGAACAACCGCAGGAATCTAGTAGGGTATTATTGAATACGATCAATCAATATGGTCAAGTCTCGGGATTTAAAATAAATCTAGGAAAAACCAAAATATTAGCTATAAATATGACTATCAAACAGAAGGAAGAACTGGGGGCGATGCTAAGATGTGAGGTAGTTATGTCTCTATGTCAATGTCTGTATTCCCCCTCCCTGATTTTATGTGAGCCGCCCTGAGTCCCCTCAGGGAAAAGGGCGGCCTACAAATATTAATAAAATCTCTCTAAATCTCTCTAAAAAAGTTAAAAAAGTTAAATATCTTGGAGTTAATATTTTAATCTCAAATGGGAAATTATATAAGCATAATTATGAACCACTTTGGCATAGTATACAGTTGGAGTTGAAAAGGTGGGAAAAACTGCATTTGTCCTTGCTGGGTAGAATAGCGGCAGTAAAAATGAACATTTTACCAAAATTTTTATTTCTTTTTCAAATGTTACCAATACTTAAAAGAGATGCGAATCTTTTAGAATGGCAGAAGGGTATCAACAAATTTGTGTGGGCAGGAAAGAAGCCGAGGGTAAAGATGAAAATAATGCAAGATGCACGTGAAAGAGGAGGATTGAAATTACCTAACTTAAAATTATACTACGACGCAGTGGCATTATCTGCAATTAGTGACTGGATTCATCTAACTAATGACAGAATTTTGAATATCAAGGGATATGACTTGTTATATGGTTGGCATGCTTACCTGTTATTTAACAAAAAAATGGATAAGAAATTTAAAAATCACATCTTAAGAAATGCTTTATTGCGGGTTTGGAAAAAATATCAACATAAATTAAATGATAAAGTGCCCATGTGGGCAATTCCTAGACATGCAATTGAAAATATGAATGTAGAACAAAAACACGATAGAACCACCTATAGACAACTTCTTATCTCAGAAAGAGGGGTGATGCAACTAAAATCTTTAGAGGTACTTAAAGAAGAGAAGGTAGTTCAAACGTGGTTTCAGTATGGTCAACTACAGGCTAGGTGGAAAACAGATCAAAAAATTGGCTTTGTAAAAGTTGAGGATAATTTGTTTAAACAAATAAGAGATCAAAGCTCAATGCATATAAAGAGGATATATAATGTACTAATACAGATGGATTCTGAAACGGAACTGATTAAGGATTGTATGATAAAATGGGCTCAGAATATCGAGGAACCAATAATGCTTGAAACATGGGAAAGAATCTGGGTAAGAAATGTGAAATTTACACAAGCACAAAACTTGAGAGAAAATTTTTATAAGATGTTTTATAGATGGCACCTAGATCCTAAAAAGCTTGCCTCCATGTATCCAAATGTTCAACCTAAATGTTGGAGATGTGGTTCTTGTGATGCTACATTTCATATATGGTGGACATGTCGTAATGTCAAGGCATTTTGGATAAAAATATGGTGAATCCTGCAAAACATCTTTAAAAGAAGGATAAAATTTACCCCCCAGTTGTTTTTACTGGGTATATGTATTGACTTTACAGCAGCAGAGACTAATTTGGTTCTGTATTTAATAACGGCAGCAAGACTCTTGGTGGCGCAGTATTGGAAGAAGAAAGATTTACCTACAATTCAAGAATGGACTTTGAAAGTTATGAACTTAGCCGAAATGGCCAAAATCTCAGCATATCTCAAAGAACATTCAAACGAGAGATATAAACGAGACTGGAAAAAATGGATTGATTACATAAAAAGTAAATATGGGACTAAGAAACTCCAGATAGCTTATGCTTAGTATCAGTAACAATTTAAATTGTTTAAAATTTGGGTAACAGTAAGAAGCTGAGTTCAATGTAGAGATATTTTAGACTGTGATTGTCCAAAAGTTATACCACGTATGGTCTTTGGGAAGTCGGGGGGAGGGAAGGGAGGTGGGGATTTAGGGGGAGGGGGGAGGGGGGAAATACAATATGTGTTAAATTCCATGATTGTATTTGTATACTGTGGCTTTTCAATGTTAGTGCGAAAATAGAACAAACCGAATATACTGGAAGGTAATAGATACCGAAGGAAAGAGTCGAGTGAAAGAAGAAGGAGGGTGGAGACGGTGAGAGAGAGGAGGAGGAGAAGGGAGGGAGGGAATGGATTAGAGGGAGTGATAGGGTTAGGGTTAGAAAGAAGGGGAGGGGAAGTAGGCGTAGAGGGGTGTGTGAGAAGGAAGAATGAAAGTTGGAGGGAGTTGAAAGAGGGTGTATGGCGGGCCAAGGTGGTATACTGGGTTTGTATTGTAGAGGGCATTTTCTATATAAGTGAGGGCCGTGTTTATTCAATGTTATATGCCCTGATTAAGCACAGTGAATATGTGATTGTATAGAATGAAAACATAATAAAAAAAGTTTGAACACCAGAAAGTCTTATTTTTATTGTTTGCACCTAACTTCCAGTAAGAAGTCTGTAGAAAGTCTCAGTCATCCAGGTCATGGTTGCCTCAAAGATGCTTTTTCAGGAGGCAACTGGACTTTCTGATTTGTTTGCTTCTTTTCCTTTGAAAACATTTCGCTTCTCATCCAAGAAGCTTCTTCAGCTCTGACTGGATGGTGGGGAATGGAGAGATTTATATTCCTTGCAGAAAGCTGGTCATTTGCATCCATTCAAAGGGTGTGCTTCAATGACCCTCAAAAAGGATGAAAATGACCAGTTGTTTACAAGGAATATAAATCTTTACATACCTCACCATCCAGACAGAGCTGAAAAAGCTTCTTTGTCAAGCTTCCAAATAACACATCCCATGAAATACAGTCCAAGGCATCCATTCTCCATCAAAGTCTGTTTATTAGGAACATATCAAATTGGCAAGGACTTGGTGTAATTCTGACTCTGGCCAGGATCTGGAATTACACCCAATAAAAAGCAAAAGTTTGAAACTTCCCCCCTGAGTCACAATCTCCAATCAATTCTCAGTCCAATCAGTCCTGTGATTTCAAACTCCACTTTCCTTCAGCTGCAGGCATCTTCTCTGTTCCCATGGGAAGGAATGCCACCTAGGAATAACATTCCCCCTTTATCTAAGTAACCCCCCTTTCAACAGTTAGAGAGTGGCGAGCCTGAAATGCCATTAAGTTCCTTTACTTGCAAACCTAAAAACTAAGAAGAAATAGACAAAGGCTACAATAAAACATGGCTACACATGTGTAATATTCAGGGTCAACAGGAAGCTTCTCATCCAAGAAGCTTCCTCAGCTCTGACTGGATGGTTGGGAATGTAGGGATTTATATTCCTTGCAGATAGCTGGTCATTTGCATCCTTTTAGAGGGTCGTTGAGGCCACATGGAGGTTAATCTGTGTCCTCAGGGTCACCTGAATAGTGCTAATGATTCCTGTAGTCTGTAAATTTTTTTAGAGGGGAGAAATCTGTTAATATTCCCACACCATTCAAAGGGTGTGCTTCAATGGCCCTCTAAAAGAAGGCAAATGACCAGCTGTCTGAAAGGAATATAAATCTTTCCATACCCCTCCATCCAGTCAGAGCTGAAAAAGCTTCTTGGATGATAAGCAAAATATCTTCAAAGGGGAAAAAACCAAAAAAACGAAGTCCAGCTGCCTCCTGAAAAAGAACTTTGGAACTTCCTGTAAGGAAGAGCACAATTAATTGATTATCCCAGACCAATCATACACATATGTAAAACTTAAAATTGCCTGGTATGTCAAGCCTGAAATAGCTAGTTATAAAAATGGGGTAAAAGCTGACTTCTACAAGGGATAGCTAAGAACTTTGGCAACCTTGATATACCAGAGTTGAGTTATCAAAAGTAAAACGTCTGGAAAAGCAGGTAGTGCCCATATCCATGAAGCCCTTTGTGCACATTTGTTCCAGTTGTGTCCTTTCTCTTAGACTGGTAGGCTGTTTACAATCATTTGTGCTCTGGTCACCTCTGGTTTGCATTACTGCAATGTGCTGTGCATGGGGCTACCTTTGAAAGCTACCAAAAGCTGTCACTGGCCTAGAATGCAGCAACACAAGTAGTTGTTGGACACAAGTCAGTACACTCATATAACACCATTAGTTTTCCCACTAATAGTACATGGTTTTAAGAAAGCCTGAAGATTGAAGAACTGATGCTTTCAAATTGTGGTGTTAAAGAAGACTCCTTAGAGGAGTGTTTCTCAACTTTGGAGACTTTAAGTCCTGTGGACTTCAACTCCCTGGCTGGGGGATTTTGGGAGTTGAAGTCCATAGGACTTAAAGTCGCCAAGGTTGAGAAACACTGCCTTAGAGGATATCAAATCAGTCAATCCTAAAGGAAATCAATCCTGGCTGTTCTTTGGAAGGACAGAAATTGAAGCTGAAGCTCAAATACTTTGGCCAGCTAATGAGATGAAAGGACTTGCTGGAACAGACCCTAAATTGGGAAAGATTGAAGGCAAAAGGAAAAGGATACAACAGAGGATGAAATGGTTAATAGCAGTAGACTTATATACCGCTTCATAGGCCTTCCAGGCCTCTCTAAGCGGTTTACAGAGAGTCAGCATATTGCCCCCAACAATCTGGGTCCTCATTTTACCCACCTTGGAAGGATGGAAGGCTGAGTCAACCCTGAGCCGGTGAGATTTGAACCGCTGACCTGCTGATCTAGCGGTAGCCTGCAGTGCTGCATTTAACCACTGCGCCACCTTAAATAGTGTCATCGATGCAGTGAACATGAATTTGGGCAAATTCTAGGAGACAGTGGAGGACAGCAGGGGCCTGGTTAGTGCTATGATCCACAGGATCGCAAAGAGTCATACACGACTTAGTGATGGAACAACAACAAAATTTTGGGAGCTGTGTTGGCTCATGGATGCAGTTCAAGTTGCCAGTTATCATCTATAGAATAAAAGCCCTCCGTGGCCTAAGGCTAGGTTGTTTGTAGGACAGCTCACCTCCAATTGTCTCTGCTTAATCTATGAGATTTTGCAAAAACAATGACATCTAATGGGACCTGGTGATGCTTTCTCTGTCCTGGCACCTGCTTTATGGAATATTATTTCCCAAGGTTCAAATGGTGTGACCCTACTAGCCCTCCATAAAGTCCTAAAAATATGGTTCTTCTGGACATTGGGCCAAAGTGTGAGATGAACTCATCTGGAATGAAAGCTGTGGCTGGTCTCAATCACTCTGTTAGCTTTTATTTTGTTATTCTCTTTTCAGATCCAGAGATTGGTTGTTTCATTTTTAGGTTTTTTTGTTTTTGTTTTCCATGTTTGTCTCCCATTGTAAGCCTCTCAGAGTTGCTTTTTGCAAGCTGGACATCCATATAAATCAATCTAATGAACAACAAACAAATATATCTTGAACCGTCTCTGCCACATTTACTCCAAAATGAGCAAAGCTTATTTTGCAACCTGAATCAAAGGTAAGGCATTGATTGTTCTAGGCAGCTGCTTAAATACAGGAACAGTTTGCCTTTATCCCTAAAGACTATCTTTCGTTGGCTTAGGCAAAAATGGAAAATAGCAGTGACAAGCAGTTTATTTTAGAGAGAATGAATGGATTAATAATGTCAACCCAAATAATTCTTTTCCTCCTGGGCTCTAATTACATCTGGCTCTAGTAGAGGGTTCTTTCTGACACCATGATTTATACTAATCACTGGTCTGAGCTTCCAAATGAAAAGATAAACTATGATGTAGAGTTGCTTCTGTTTCTTAACTTCCTATCAATTCAATACTCCAACCTTTCGGTAGTGGTACTTTAAGAAACAGAGCATCAGTGCTCATTATGGTTTATTCTACTTTAACAGCCAATCAGACGAACCAATTACTTACTTACAATGAAACTGAGTGGTCTTCTGTGAATTCACCCAAGGGCTTCCCACTTCTGCAAAGCCCATTCAGAATCTGCTATAGTTTAGTTTAGTTTAGTTTAGTTTAGTTTAGTTTAGTTTAGTTTAGTTTATTTGTCTTGTATGCCGCCCACTCCCGAAGGACTCCCGGCGGCTCACAATAAACAAGGGGAGGGGGATAAATAGAAAAAACAACACTTTAAAAATACGCAACATTCACAGTTTCCGTGGGGCTGGATATTTCACAATATCCTGCTCCAGCAGGCCAGGACTTGGTGGCTTTGTGGAAGGCCAGGAGGGTAGTGAGGGGCCGGATCTCCACGGGGAGGTCATTCCAAAGGGCCGGAGCTGCAACAGAGAAGGCTCTCCCCCGGGGAGTCGCCAGCCGACATTGGCTGGCAGATGGAATCCGGAGGAGACCTAACCTGTGAGATCTAATCGGTCTATGGGAGGTAATCGGCAGGAGGCGGTCTCTCAGGTAGTATATGACATGTTTTGCTTGGAGTCTTGTCCTCCACCCATACAATGAATGACTAGCTGTATTTCAGGCTAAATCCTCTTAATTCCTGATACCAACATTCCTGATCCTGCATGAAATTCTAAAGTCACTAGCACCAAGCAGAGAAGAAGGGAGGGATGTATGAAGACAGATTACTGGAATCGACACCTTCAAGATGTGAGTCAGTCAGCATAAAGATCTAGGTCTGTGAACCTATGGCATGTGTGCCGGAAATGGCATACAGAGCCATCTCTCCAGGCACGCCATTCATTGCCCGTTGTGCGTACCAGCCAGCTGGTGTTCACACACACAATGGCACCAGAAACTGAAAGACCAGGTGACCGGCACACATGCACAGAACTTCAGGGAACTGCTCTTCCGGTTTCCGGCACTCCCCCGCATTCACATGCTCACTCCTGTTTTGGCATTCAGTGCCGAAAAGGTTTGCCAGCACTGATCTAGGTTATGCACTTTTCCTAATGGACTGACAGAAGTTCAGGCCATTTGGGGAATAGGATGTAATCCCAGCACATAAATCACAAAATGAAGCAAACCATGGCTGCTGAAGCTTTCATGGGATGAAAAGGATGTAGTTGGATTCTTATGCATCTTTGCTAGGACTTTAGTCAGCATTAAGAACTGCTGGAAGACGTTTTATATGGACCTGTTCCATGAGAACCTGAGTTTACCTCCTAGAGATGGAAGGCTTATTTGGTCACTACTGAAAAAAGACAAGGCATTGGTGTTTGTCTCAAGATACACTGATCATTCTTGTATTTGATCAAGTGGATTCAAAGAGGTCTGATGAAGGAGATTAACTCCAAGACTGGAAACAGAACATTACAAATAGGTAAATGTTGTGGAACTCTGTATCATGACTGCTGGGAGATTTGGGGAAGAGCAAGAGAAGATGTGAGGACATGGCCCTCATCTTTAAAAATAGAAAGGGAGATCTTTGAGTGATAGGTAGCACAGGACTCAAGACCATGGAAGAAGAGTGTAGTGAAGGGCTATGATATGAATATATGGAACTGAGGGATATTAGGGCAATATATTTCCCAAAAACCAAGCAATCATTAATCGGTTATGTTCCCAATGATCTCAAAATGGATGAGGGGCCTTTCTTGTCAATCCTTCAGGAACAGAACAAAATTCTTGGGCTTCCCTATTAAGGGGAAGTGTAGTTTCTGCAAATTCTGACAGCAAGGCAGCAGGAATTGGCAAAGCAAAAAGCAAAAAACAGGGAAACAAATAATCACAGATAAGCATCTAGCTGGACAAAGGTGAATTCCAGGTCAAGCAATCCAAAGCCAAGCTGAAGATTTATGATGCCAAATCAGCAACAGTTAAACAAGCAGGGGTTGTAAATAACTGGATTCACAAAGTCACCGTACATGTAGCCAGATGCTTAAATTGCTTCTAGCAAATGAAAACTGTTTCTGTGAGTCTTAAATCCCTTCCTTGCCAAGAGTGCCAGCTGTTGCCTTCCTTCTGCTCTGCTGGTTAGTTCCGTGTCTTGCTCCCCCCCCCACTGGGGAGACACTGGGTTGAGATTGTGGTTACAGTACACCAAATCAATGGTCCTTCACAAAATACTGAAGAGGTTTCTACAGAGGAAAATCAAGATCCATTTGCTGTATAACAGAGTTGAGGAGATTTGGAGGATGGGTCCAACCACCTTCTCCATCATATAGCACAACTCCTCACAGTGCACACCCTTATACAAGATTATGAATCCTCCATGGCGGCCATGTTGGAATTTGATTTTCAAAATCCCTACAAGTCTTTGTAAGCAACCCCTGGCAGTAACCCCCAATTTTGTCCTTATTTTATTTTTGTAGTACCTACCTATGCCCAAAGGACATAAGTAAGACCCTATGGACTTACAACAAACTATATCAATCAGAAATATTCATGTTTCACTTTCACTTTTCATAAATGAAAATGGACTATATTAACTCTCTTATTTTTATTGTGGGACACTTGGTGAGGCTACCCTTTCAACTACTTTATTCCATGCTTTATACTAGAAAACTGTGGTTGATTTCAAACAATTATGTGTAAATCTGTGTAAATCTAGCTTCACAAAGGTAATAAATTGCTTAGTTCCCTTCTCTTCTCTTCTGCCAAAGTTG
Organism: Thamnophis sirtalis; assembly: GCF_051295495.1. Lineage (NCBI taxonomy): Eukaryota > Metazoa > Chordata > Lepidosauria > Squamata > Natricidae > Thamnophis > Thamnophis sirtalis. Next base: position 99,214,870 of record NW_028261385.1, on the reverse strand, counting down.
GACAAAAATTGAAAGTTTCTGCTTCTAGTTTAGATTAACCACAAGTTTACACATAGCTTGTGATTAAATGTAATCATGGCTACTTTACAGAAAACAGCTTCACAATCCACAGACCTGACTTGGTTCTACTGCCATCAAACAAAGGACCCCACCCCGCCCCCCATTTCTAAGGTCTCATTAATCTAAAGTGGAACCAAACATCTCTGAACTTTTTGCAACTGATCTGAGAACAAAGGAGATTGTTTATGTAATTTTTAAATTATTAATCAGGTTGGATTTGAACCAGTTCATATGAACAGTTCACCTTGCTTTTTCTACACCTACACACCAGTGGTGGGGTTTCCATTTTTTTTACTACCGGTTCACTCGTGCACATTCGCGTGCTCACGTGACACTTCTGCACATGTGCAGAAACGTCCGGGTGGGTGGGCGGAGCCTCCCACCGCCACAAGTACCAGTTCGCCTGATCTGGGCCGAGCCAGGAGCAACCCACCTCTGCCTGAAAAAATTAGAGTGCTGTCTTAGGAAAAGCACTATGGACCAAGTGTCCACTTGAGCAGAAATAAACCCCTGCCTGCCTCTTTTAAGTAAAAGCAAACTCTTTGAAATCTGATTAATATGTACAGGAAATCTTGTAAAGCAAGACTTAATTGTTTGCATGATTCTACTGAACAATTTCAAGTAAGGTGGGGATTTTTCAAAGGGTTTACTATAAGTCATTGATCTTTACAATTGCACCCATTGTTTAAGATGCAATTCTTAAAGTTCTTATCTAGAATTCAAATACCTTGCAAATCATAAGAAACAAAAGATTCACTTAGGCTCAGTAAACAAGCAATAGCTGTAACTATAGCAGGTTAGGAGTGGGTCCTAAGACGTAATCTCACAAATGCTCCCAGTATCAGAATGTACCCACAACACAAACCAAGAAATGGTTGGGGAGAAATTCATCCAGATAAGAATCCATAGGATTGGTCTAACTCATAAAAGAAACATCAAAGAATTCCTAAATGTCATAGGATGCACATCCAGGAAACAAGATCTCATGCTGCTACTGTATAAGAAAATGTGACCACGGTTCATTCTTGCATTTTCAAGAGATTTCAGCCTGCTGGATCTATTGCCAATTCAATATTGACTATATTCAACAATATGCAGAGTTATTTACAAAGGTAAATTAACTCACTGTTATACTCTCCAGAAATAATTAGCGTTCTTATAGTGTTCTTTAAAGCACACTGGAAATATCCTTCAAGCTTGTAAATTGGCAAAGTTGTTTTTCTTTTAGATAGAACCAAAATAGCATATTATTTTAAATGCCCACATCAAACACAACTGTTCTTTGTTTATAACAACACATTTCCTAATTGACAGTAAACTCTTCTGTGCCACTGTGTGTTAATTCTTCACATTCTCTGTGTGATCAGAGTAGAATATCAAAATAGTGCTGAATTTAATTTAACAAGTTAAATTGCTATAAAAATGAAATCACTTTCATTTCATTAAGAACACTTTGCTCTGATTGTAGAATAGATTTGTATCACCTCTATGCCAAAGAGCACATATTTAATTAATACAATTTATACTGGGCAAATGTTTGAACATTCATTATTTAAACAATATCAATATAGTTGGACGTTAAGGAACAACTTAATTATGTAAAATATTCAGTCAGCAATGTGCAATGGATTATTTCTTTTATACTAACTAATTAATATATTCTAATTCCCATTCCCATTACTTGTCCCAGCTTCTGCCAACCTAGCAGTTCGAAAGCATGTAAAAATGCAAGTAGAAAAATAGGGACCACCTTTGGTGGGAATGTAACAGCGTTATGTGCACCTTCGCCATTTAGTCATGCCCGCCACATGATCATGGAGACATCTTTGGCTCTTCGGCTTCAAAACGGAGATGAGCACTGCCCCCTAAAGTCTGAAACGACTAGCATATATGTTCGAGGGGAACCTTTACCTTAATCTTTTTATTCTATTTAGCTAACTTCTTCTAACTATTTAATTTGATTTAACTGACATGTGGAGTGTTAGTGCCACTTTATAATATCCTGGTAAGACCACACTTGGAATATTGCATTCAGTTTTGGTTGCTACAATATAAAAAAGACCTTGAGACTCTGGAAAGAGTGCAGAGAAAAGCAACAAAGATTAGGGGCTGGAGGCTAAAACATATGAAGAATGGTTGCAGGAAATGAGTATATTTATTCTAGTAAAAAGAAGGATGGAATGACATGATAGCAGTGTTCCAATATTTGAGGGGCTGCCACAAAGAAGAGGTGGTCAACCTATTCTCCAAAGCACCTGGAGGCAGGACAAGAAACAATGGATGGAAACTAATCAAGAGGAGAACCAATCTGGGATTAAGGAGAAATCTCCTAACGTTGAGAACAATTAACCAGTGGAATGCTTGCCTTTAAAAGTTGTGGATGCTCCATCACTATAGGTTGTTAAGAAGAGATTGGACAACCATTTGTCTGAGATGGTATAGGTTCTCCTGCTTCAGCAGGGGGTTGGACTAGAGGACCTCCAAGGTTCCTCCCAATTCTGTTATTCTCTTATTTACTACAATTATTGCAGTCTCCAATCCTGTTAAAAATCTGCAGAAAACTAGTAGAGATTATCCACCATTTTGGGATAAAATATCATCAATATCTATCTCCATTCTCATTTAAATGGGGGACATGTAAGTTCTAAGCCAGTACCTGGAGCTGCCAGGATCTGGATAGGTAATAAAATAGACAAATGAAGTGATAGTTCATTAAGTAGTTTAACGACTCTGGATTTGTAACAACTTTTCCTCTGAATAGGTAATGTTTCCCTTATCTTGGGATTCCTTCTGGACTCATGGTTCTTGATTGAAGAACAAGAGGAAGTAATGATCAGACGGGTCTTTGTCCAGCTGTACTCTTCTCTAGAACTGAAGAGTATCTCTCATTCTGTAAGTATCTCACTTCTGGATTAATGAAATTTCTTTTATATGTGGCTATCATTGAAAATGACACAGAAATTTCAATTAGTGCAAGCTGTGTCACCCCATGTTATGGGCAATGTCATTGCTGCTACATAATTCTAGGAATTAACAGTAATGGCTATCCATATGTTTCCAAGTCCATTCAAGGTGTAGATCATTAATTAAAAAGCCCTACGTGGCTCAGGATCTGCCTAACCATTATGTTCAAACAGAGAATGCCTGTTGAAGATCCTTGTGTACTTTGCAGTGTAATTAGTAGGGTCATGGAAATGGACGTAGTTTATGGCAGCTCCCCACTTTTGAAATGGTTTCACCCTTGAAATGCTGGTACCCAATCCTTATGGCTTTCCAAAGGCTTGCGAGACCTGACTAAAGGCCTTCAGGGATTCACTCCTATTGGTGCCACAGTATATTATACAGAAATTCTATAACTTTCATATAAAATGTAATGAACTGAGAGCCACTAGTCTGAAGCAATATATGTGTCTTTCAAATAAAGCAAAATAAAAATATACATCAGAGGAAAAAATGCTAAAATAAACATGAACTGTGTAATCAGAACATATATTAATGCCTTATGTTACTACACACAGCCAATGGCTCTTACCAGAATTTCAGGGAGAATAACTGCAGTTAATGCCTTGTCATTGATGAAAGTATCTTTAACTAACATATACAGTCTCTCAGCTTCAGAAAAACAAGTAATTTCTAGCACAACAGCACCTGAATAAATGAAGAATATATTTAACATGACATGCCCATATTTCATATGTATCCATACTGTGAATTCCCATATTTGTTTCAACGTAAGTATTACTATGCCATTTACCTCACTCACTCAAATCTAAAGCTTTATTGATTATTAGAGTCACTGGGACAGGATTTATTTCTGGAAAACAAAACATCTCTTTCTATGGTACAATCTAGATTTTTTTTTTAAAGTAAAAAAAATTCTTTTCCAGGAGATGAAATATCAACACACATAATAATATAATTAGGGAAGAGTTCATGCTTCTACATGCAAAGAGCATTAGGAGGAGGGGAAAGAGCTAGTGAAGTAATTCTTACATGCACCATACATGAACCAGAGCAAAAACATATATCCAATAATTCAACTATCAAATTTGAATTAAAGCATAATATTCTTACCTTGAGATGAATATATGTGACTCATAGAAACTAAATTGGCTGAAACGATAATAAAAAAATATCATTGCCCAAGCATCCTTTTTAAAAACCTTTTTTTTCCTAAGTGAAAGAAAAGTATACAGCTAATGTTAATGCTGTCTCATTTTTGATGTATTTTAAAAGACCAGTTGTGTTTATTTGAAGATGAGTGAAATTTAAACACAAACTGTCCATGGATTTTCAGCTAAGGCTTCAGGATAGTAAATAGGATCAACTGGTTCGTAATAAAACAAAGCTAATTCCAAATAGTACTGCTGGGAATATGTTAGTTAAACAAACACCAATCACACATAAGCTAACTATTAATTTAAGTTGCTGTCAGCAAGGATTGGACGGGTAACATTCCAGAAACCATGGGCACAATTCTCATCTGTGCAACTGAGCTTTTGAGGACCCAATAGATAGACAGATATACATAACCCACATTCATGCTGGGTTGGAAAAAGTGGGATAGAATGATTGCATAACATGCCAGGTTAGTATTTAACAAAGAATCCAATATGTTTTTACCCAGCAATATACCTAACTTACACATTTCTATTTCTCCTTCATTATCCAAAACAGCCAATTCTAACTTGGTTAATTTTATACCTTCATACCTTCTCTTCTTAAGCAGCTATATTACTTTAACACCACTTTAGTATTCCTTATTATTTTCTACCATTTCCCCCCAAAAAACTAAAAATGACTTATAAATGTAATGCATATACTTCTAATAATTCTTTCATGTAAAACCATATGCACAAAAATGGAAAGTGGCTGTTATTCAATCTAAGAAAAAAATATGAAAGGGTAGGACAATTTATTAATAGTAAAAATAAGTGTCAGGGGCATTCAGATGATTGCCTCTGATTAAATGACTTTTTCTTTTCATTTTCTACAAGTTACAGCATGTATTAAAAAATATGAAAAGTAATTCCAAAAATAGATGGTATCTGAGAACATTTCAAAATATAAAAGCACTTTTCAATTTATGTAGATTAAAAAAACAGACACAGGGGAAGGGGGTATCTGACGTACTTTTGATGGCTAATTCATCTTTGAGGATTTTTGTATATTCTTCTGGAGTAAGATGGAGTGGCAGACCACCTACAAACAGATGTACACGCACAGTCGATATATTATTTTCTACAATGTAAAATCTTGTTTGGTTCATCTGACGCAATGATGTCTGTGTAAGAAAAAAAATAAAATTTCATCATCTTAAAGCACATTTCATAAGGAGAGAAGGTCAAGACTTCTATAACCAATTCTGCCATCAGTACCAAAACACAATTCCCAGACCACAAAGCCTGTCTACTATGAGGATCATTCTTCAGTAAACAAGTTTCCTTTTGTGTAATTTGCTTGTTCATTTTCAGTCTGTCCTACATATTAGCAAAAGTTTGAAAACTTAAAATAGTTTAGTTGGGTGCCATTAGTATGAACAGGCACCCAAATAATTTTAGGCTAATACCATTGAATTTAAAATTCTATGCCAAGAATACAAAGTGAAGAACATAGTAAACTATTTTGCACAATTACTTATGATCACAATAGCTGTTGCCACAATAAGCCAGAAATGCAGTTTATAAGTGACATGTAATCAGCACAATCAAAGACAAAGACTACCAGAAACAAGAACTTTGTATTACTTATGAACTAGGACTTTTCCTCCTTCCTCAAACAAACCAGGATTTGGAGCTTCTTCTTCCAACCAGTGATTTTTTAAAGGACTTCCCAGACTTCCAACATTGGTGAAATACAGGTAATCCTTGACTTACAACAGTTCATTTAGTGACAGTTCGAAGGTAACAACGGTACCAAAAAAAGTGACCATTTTTTACACTTATCACCTTTGCAGCATCCCCACGGTCACATAATCAAAATTCTGATACTTGGCAACTGACTCATATTTATGACGGCTGCAGTGTCCCTGGGTCATGTCATCTCCTTTTGTGACTTTCTGACAAGAAAAAATCAATGGGGAAGCCAGATTCACTTAACAACCAGGATACTAACTTATCAAATACAATGATTCACTTAACAACTGCAACGAGAAAAGTTATAAAATGGGGCAAACTCACTTAACAAACATTTGATTTAACAACGTAAATTTTGGACTCAATGGTGGTCGTAACTCAAGGACTACCTGTACCACTGTTCCCTCTAAGGTGCGCGCCTGCGCGGGCGCGCACCTTGCAAGAAAGCCCCGCGCAGAGTTTCTATCTGCCGCGCAGAGAAACTCTGTAAAGGAAACGTTTTGCAGATCCGGCAGTGCTGTTGCCTGTTGGAGGAGGAGGAGGCGAACCAGCCTGCCACCACCGGCCACAGCCAGCCCCGCCGCTCTTCCCGCCCCCTCCTCCGCTCCTCCCAGCCCCACAGTCCAGCGGACGCAGAAGAAGCAGCCCCGGGGCTCCGCTCCGCTGCCATCCCAGGGGAGGAAAATCGTGTTGGACCAGCAGTGGCTGCAACAGTGAGGAGTTAGGAAGTGGGGGATGCAAATGCCCAGCTGTCCGCAAGGCATAGAAATCCTCCCATTCCCCACAATCCTGTCAGAGCTGAAGAAGCTCTGTGCAAAAAAAACCCTTTGTTCCCATCTTGCCTGAGCTCAAAACCGCAGCCTTTAAAGGAGGCTCAGCGTAACGCGGAGGAAGGAAGACGTTTCCTTCTGGGGAAAGAGCTGGAGGCCGGGAGAAAGATCCAAACGCTGACCCTGGCTATCTCCCACCACCACCTCCTCGCTTCCAGGAACTCTAACAATTTTATTGAAATTATAAAACAGGCAGTGACATTTTAATAATTTGAGACACAGTTTACAGAAAGCAAAATTGATTGGGGTTATTATAATTCCCCATTTGTTACCAGAGTTTACTTCTGACAAAAAACAGGACGAAGCCCTAGGAAGGGCTATTTTACACATTCCTTGAGGGGCTTAATAGTTAAGGCGCTGGACTAGGATTTAAGAGACCTGGTTCAAAACTACCCTCAAGACAGCCACTTTTTTTCGCAGGAAGGGGGAGTTGAGCTGGTGCTCTGCAGATTTTGATTTTAGAAAAAGAAAATAAAGGCTTCTTGGTCCACATGGACCGGAAAGTCAAAATCCAGAAAATTAACCTTGTTTAGGAAAGTTTTGCACTGATGGAAAAATAGTGTTTTCCAGTGAAAGTTTTTTCCCTACTTTTCCTTGTTTGCTTTTTTGGCCTTCTCTTCTCTTCTCTCCTCTCCTCTCCTCTTTTCTTTCTTCCTTTTTTCTTTCCTTCCTTCTTTCTTCCTTTCCTCTTTCTCTCTCTTTTTTCTGCCTCTTTTCCTTATCCTCCCACCCTCCACTCCCCTTTCTTTTTCTCTTTCTCCTCTTTCCTTTTTTGTCTCTCCCTCTGTCTCTGTCTCTCTCTCCCTCTCCCTTCTTTCCTTCCTCCCTCCCTTCCTCTCCCCTCTTTGTTTGCTTCTTTAAGTGCTCCAATTGCTAATCTATATCAGTTGGTAATTTATTCATAACTTGCTAATATCACTGCAGACTATTGGATAGTAAGGGGGAAAGTATAGTCCTCAACTTACAACAGTTCACTTAATGACTAAAGCTACATCAGCACTGAAAAAAGTGAATTACAGCTGTTTTTCACACATGATCATTGCAGCATCCCCATGGTCATAGGATCAAAATTTGGATCTTTGGCAACTGCCTCATATTTATGATGGTTGCAGTGTCCTGGGGTCACCTTTTGCAACCATCTGCCAAGGAAAGTCAGTAGGAAAGTCAGACTGACTTAACAACCAGGTTACTGATTTAACCGCAGTGATTCACTTAACTGTAGCAAGAAAGGTTGTAAAATGGGGCAAAACTCACTTAACAAATGTCTCCCTTAGCAATAGAAACTTTGGGCTCAATGATGGTCGTAGATTGAGGACTACCTGTATAGGGAGATTTCGTTACTTAATGGATATTTACATGGTAGAATTGAGTTTCAAATAACACTAAGTTCGTTGTCTTGGGTGACATCTATGAAAAAAATCCAGGTGCTCAGGTATGAAAATGTGCTGCTCAAACACTATACTTTTCCGCTCACACGGAAAAAAAATTAGAGGGAACATTGACCTGTACTGAATTTTGTTTCTTCTGGAGCTTCTACTTGGTTAAGTGCCAGCACCTCACTAGGAAAGCCAAGTTCATAGATTATAAAAGTAGAAATGTCAACAACTGTGGGATCTTCTTACTTGCAAAACCAGCCTAAATATCTTTGTACCATGATTTTTTAAAACAAAATATTCATAAGAGTTTGAAGATTTAGTAAAGCACTGAAGGCTAAAGAAAAGTACTTTTTACAGTTTCTTTGTTTACCTTTCTGATGTCTTGTAACCTGCTGATAATTGATTCACGATCATCCAGCACCATTCGCTGAACTAAGGAGAATTTTTAAAAAAACTTCATTGATTCTTTTTTAATTGAAAGCTATCATGCAATTAATTAAAACAGTCCAAATGTCAAGTATGGAAATTTCTTAGGAGTAAGGGAACTTGAAATTAAAAAAGAGAGAGAATTAGACATCCAGGTTTTTAAAACTGAAGTTACATTTACATAATTCAGCAGAACAGTATCTCACCTTGTCTGGAGCCCATCAGGACCTCCACCAATTTGAAGTTTTGGAAGCAATCTGACTGCCAAAAGACAGATATGTTAAAAATGAATGTCCGGCAAACTATAGAATTTAAAACTGAACAGTTTTCATGATTTAAAAAGAAAAGAAAATATCTTATAAACAGAAGTAATCTGTCGTCCCTCTTCTTATTACCTGAAAAACTGGGAAATTTTGCATTGCAGTTTGAAAAACTAGTTGTGGACCTTTATTAGACAATGAAAGACAAATCTCCTTGAACACCGCATAAGTGCCAAAGTATTAAATGTTAATTTACACTACAGAATGAGTGGTGCTCAGCTACCAATGATCTAAAGTGAAGCATTTTTTGGACAAAATGTCCCTCTGGCTTTAACAAGACAGGTGTAGAATGTCTATAGTATTATCACCAGTGGCTAACTATTAATAGATTATTAATTTTGGCAAGAATCAATGCAAAGAGAACTCCAAAAGCCACAAAAAAGAGAAGAGGATAAGGATTACTCTCATCCAGACTTATTCTTAAATGTTAATTTAAACTATTTCGGGCCCTCAGAGCAAAACATGGTTCAATCTATTAAAGAAAAATGTGGGAATTGCCTGTTTTTAATAGGAAAACTTTCATAGATGCACCATACACTAAAGAAAGGAATGTGAATTATATTTAGTATCTATAATAATGCCAAAACCTGATCCCCATGGATCTTATCCTGATTTCTCATGCCACATATCAAGTAGGAAAAAAATCCAAATTCTTTTGGATCTCATGCAGAAGAAGACCCACTCTCTGTAACCTTCACTCCCTCTAACAAGGTCATAAAAACTATAAATTTCAATCCTGTCAGATTCAACATATAGACCTAAATCCTTCTATCTGCTTTTTGGGAAGTCCTAGAGAGTATATAAAATATAACGGGAGACTGATCATCCTGACCTTCTGTTCTTCTTTCCCATCATTCTTCTATCAAGTAAGGTCAACATAGCAGTTAATCAGAAAAAAATGCTATTTAAATAGTTCCTAGGACAGTGATGGAGAACCTTTCCGGCACTGAGTGCCCAAATCGGAACGTTGCATGCATGTAGCCCACACCAGAGTGCAGGAAACCCGAAGACAAGCTGGCCGGTGTGCACAAGCTTGTTTTTTGGGCATTTTGGGGCCATATCTGAGCCAAAAACGCCCCCCAAACCAGCTTGAAAACAGCCTGAAAAAGGCCCCCGGAAAATGGCCGTTTTGGGGGGCATTTTCAGGCTGTGAAGACCAGTTGGCTAGGTTGCATGGAGAGCAGCTGGCGATGGCACGCTTGCTCACAGAGAGTGCTCTGCGTGCCACCTCTGGCCTGCATGCCATAGCTTCGCCATCACGGTCCTAGGACATTGCAGGATGTGGAGAAACAGAAGACATATATGAAAACTCTAATGGACCAGCAATGAAATTCCCTAGCTATTTTCATATGCCTCTTCTTTGGAATCACAGTAGGACTACAAATAGAATAAGACCGTTACATTTAACTCATAAGGCCCTAGGAAAAAAGCAACTGGTAGCTTTATATTACTGCCTACCTGGTATCCAAGTAGTGGAAGAACTTCTTTAATCACCATATCGGTGGTGCTCCCCTTATTTATGCTTATTGAGACACAGGCCACTCCAACTCTGAGGACATGGATAAAAGTTTATATGCAAGATAAGAGAAACAAAGAAACAAAAATAATCTTTTCTCATTCTCTACAATAGTACTATTTGTCAAGTTGTGGGATATTGATCCTGCAGCTTATCAAATAAAGCTTAACATATATACCACATATATACCTTATTTGCATGTATCATAGGAGAATGTATATTTGATTATTTATTTATTTGTTATTGTGGCACCCACTGAAGCTTCTGTTTTGTTAAATAAACTAATCACGAAGGACCTTGAAGATTCTGTTTGTTTTGCTCTTAAACTATCTTGTTCTTCTCCCTTTCATTTTGTTTGCAGCTGTTTAAAATCTGGTTTTTAATTCACAGACTTGCTACCATCATCTATAATTAGTGTCTGAGATTATATGATTATATAATTGCCCATCAAGCAAACACGATTCAGGGAGGCAAACATAGAGGGAGATGGGCAGTCTAGAAATGCAAAATATAAATAAAATAAATCATAAAAATTAAAAAACCAACAAAACAAAAATAATAAATAACAATGACATATTAATAGCTATTAAGGACAAGATTTAGTCAGATCCTTTCTTAAAACAATCTTCAAATGCATATAATCACTGCTTGATTTTAAAACTAAAAGTTACCATTTCAGTGGTTAAAGCTAGTGAATAAACAAATATAGCATGGCAAGATATCACACCATTTACTTCATTTAGAACAAAGGAAGCTGTTATGTATCTCTACAGATATTGCTGGAACAATAATGCACACAGAATACTAGCATTTCTCTTGCTTACTCTGAAAAACTAGCTAAGGAATTAAGAAAGAAAGGAATTAAAGATTAGAAAATAATGCAAAGGTATAATACATTGTTTTGATTTTAATAATTGCTGCTGCTTTCACTGTCATCCAGTTAAGGCACAAATACGCATAGCTTTGCTTCCTTTTCTTGTTCACCAATTATCTACTGATAGTCTCCTTTGCAACATGCAAAATTGAGTGGGTTTTTTTTCCACACAAGCATAAACAAGCATTGGCTAAATTTAAAAATGTTGTGAATGACAATTGCTGCTTAAAAACAGTGTATTTTTATAGAAAGCCAAGGAGTTATGGGAGAATTATATAAGTGGTAAAAACGTACAAAGGTTGTTGTTATTTTATCTGACAGATTTTCTAATCATTAAAGCAGAAACATCAGGTTGAAAAGACTATGTCATATTTATTATCACGCTGAATTATCAAAGGCTAAAAGTCCCGAATTTATAATACTCCAACTACATATTGTCCAAAACAAATACTTGTTTTCAATACCTGCCTCCTAAATCAACCATACAACAGTTGGAAGCGATCTGGATCTCTTTTTAAACCAGAGCAGTCCACCCCCTCAAGTTATACCTTGAGATTCATAATATTTTGTAGAGTTACATGTTTCAGTTCCATTACCGGATATTTGGCATTCTATTAATAAAGCTCAACAGGAATTGAGCTTCCCTTCTCTTCCAGACAAAGAAATTCTCTTCAGCTAGGTTGTTTTCTGATGTCTTTTTATTGTGATATTTGAAGTTAAAGCATGTGAAATAGATGCCACAACAATTTCTGATTACAGACTCATCTAACTTAGTGCTTTATTTGAATAAAAGAAATTAATTAAATATCCCTATTAAATGGCTCCGTTTTGCTACTAAATAAATATTTTATTCAAGAGACTTAAATCCTTAAAGGAGACAAATACTGACTAACTTTGTATGCCTCCCATCCATCTACGAACTTCACGCTTCCAAAATGGAATTTTTTTAACAGTGAATTGGGCAACAATACTGTGTGAGAAATCTCATATGTTGTCGACTTCACTGAAACCAATTAAAAGCAGTAACTTTGTAATTTGTATCTATCTGAGATACAAACAGAAAAGAATTAACAAATACCAAATGTACTGCAGGTAGTCCTCAATTTACAACCATTCGTTTAGTGACCTTCAAAATGACTGTGGTTGATTACTGCTTTTCACACTTACGACCACTGTAGCATCCCCATAGTCACATGATTAAAATGTGGACACTTGGTAACTGGCATGTATTTATGACGGTTGCAGTGTCCCGGGGTCATGTGATCATTTTCTGCAACCTTCTCACAAATAAAGTCAATGGGGGAAGCTGGGTTTGCTTAACAACCATGTAACTAAGTTAACAACTGCAGTGATTTGCTTAACACCTGTAGCAAAAAAGGTTGTAAAATGGGGCAAAGCTCATTTAGCAGTCGTCAAGTTTAGCAATGGATATTTTACGCTCAATTGTAGTCGCAAGTCGAGGACCACCTCTAATCAACTTTATTCTAAAAATAAAGTGGTGGTCCTTTATTCTATTCTGCGTACTTTTTATTCTAAAGTACACAGATCCAATCCTATATCAACAGATATGACTGCTGTCTTACAGAAAATAAGATCACATTTTTGAATTACATCCCATTCATCATATTACTTGGACATCCTATTTAGGTAACTCCATACAGGATTCCTTCAAGTAATGTGATAATGTAATTATGTAATGTAATTAATTTCCAACTAGCTTAAAATAAGGACAGTATAATAATACATGCTTTATAGAGACTGGACAGCTCAGAGACAATCTAATAAGTAATAACCATCTTTTTGTTGGAGACATAACTGAGGAGCTGGAATACTCATTCATATGTCTTGGACCCTGGCCAAAATATGTACTTTGCCATATTTTGAAAATGAAATCAAAAGGATATACCATATTTTTTAGATTATAAGATGCACCGGACTATAAGACGCACCTAGACCCACAGAAGGAAAACAAGACAAAAAATCATTTTTGGCCTCCGTGCGCCGTGTTTTTGCCCTCCTTTCACCAAAAACTTGCTCACTTTTGGCCTGCAGAGTGCTTTTGAAGGCCGGGGAGGGTGAAAGGGTGACACACTGAGGGTTTGGGAGCTCAAAAACATGTCCATTTTTTTGCGAAAATGGGACATGCAGAGCACTGCAGAGTGCTTCTGGGGGCCAGGGAGGGCAAAAACATGACGTGCAAAGGGTTCGGGAGGCCAAAAACAGGCCCATATAAGATGCAATGAATTTTTCACCCAAAAATATTATTTTTCTGAAAATTCAGGGCCATTTATCAACAATTTTTGATGATTCAATATGGAGAGATTGATTCCAAGGATTGGGCAAGGGCCTTTTTTTATGACATTCCAAAAAATTGAGTCAACAATATAATGGTTGCGGCCTCACTGAATGTGCCTTGGGGGGGGCACTTTTTTCAATCCCACCAAAGAGGATCTACAAATTAATCTCAATTTTGCTATTATTTGTAGTGTACAGTTAAACCACACAAAAGAAAAAGAAAAGCACTTTCCATATCCTAAATGGCGTTATAGCAATGCAATGTACTGAATACCTGGGTGTACTTAACTAACAAGTTGTTTGTTTATGTATAAGGTTGACATTGTAGAATAAATAACCTCAGTACTTTGATATCATGCCATAGTAGTAACTAGCAACCTTCTGTCTGACTTTATTAACACTTGGACAGGAAGCCAAACAAGAAATGTTTTCAAACAAGACACACGGATATGTTCAGATAGTCCCTAGGTACAGAGCTCCAAGCAAGTAAGACGTCAACTTCAACCTTCTTGTATCCTTCATACAAGAGGGATATATGAATTGAGGGAAGTACTCTTGCATTCCCTGGTAAATATAGAAGCAGCTGCTAAAAGAAGAGGTCTAAACAGGAGCTAGATAGGACTACAGTAATTTGTTGCTGCAAGGCATGGATGCCTTTGAAGATTAGCATGAAGATTAGCAGCTGCTTTGAAAGAGCTGTTTGCTTCAAGAATTCAATCCATGTTATGTCTAGACAGGGCTTCTCTCTCTCCCTCTCTCTCCCCCCCCCTCTCTCTCTCCCTCCCTCCCTCCCTCTCCCTCCCTCCCTCCTTCCCTCCCTTCTCTCTCTTTCCCTTCCCTGTCCAATTCTTTCTTCCCTGTGCCTCATTCCCATTTAATTGTATTCTTCTCTTTCTTCTTTTCCCAGCACAGATATTCCTTCAAAACCTGGTTTCTGATGGATTTAGTAACCTAAGGTTGACCTGACCATGCTACCTAGTCTGTTGATATTTTTTCCCCTGTTATATTTTGGGTGGATCATGTCTTTTGAGTAAATAAATATACAACAAGAGTAGAATTGGAATTTGCTGTGAACAAGATGACTCACTTCAGCCAGCCGGGATAAATCTTTATGACTTCATTCTCCTTAGGTTTAGCTCTGATAACCCATGCCTCAGGAACGGCTTCTTGGAAGACAGAACCCGGCTGCGCCTCTTCAGTCGTATCGTTCCTATTAATGATGTCGTCACAAAACAAGGCCTGCTGAGTGAATGTCTGAAGTTCGTAATCTTGTTGATCATCACTGATGTAGTATGCCCTCAGTGCAGCCTCCTACAACAGTAAATCCTTGTTTTTTAAAAAAATCAAAAGAATATGCCTGAATGGAATGGTGATACAGCCCTCACTTACGTCAATTACACAGTTCCAATCAGCAGTTAAATTTCCCCTGAGAGATTTTGTGATAAGTATGAAGGAAGTATGAAATTCTAATCTTTACTCAGTCTTGGCAAGTTCTATCATAATGCATCATCTTGCGTCCCAATTACCAATGTACCCCATCCTAGATTATTCTTGAAAATGTTAAGTGGGATCAGATCCGGTTAGCCTCAGAATGGGAAATTATTTAGTCATTCCAAGGTCTCAGTATAGATCCATGATGACGAATCCATGGCACATGTGCCACAGGTGCATGCCGAGCCATTTATGAGGGCATGCGATGCGTTGCCCTGTCAGCTCCACTTTGGCCTTCTTTTTTGGCCATTTTTCTCCCTCCGGAGGCTTCTCTGGAAAACCACCCAATGTGCAAACTGGAAGTTCAGGGAAGCCTCCTGGGAGTGAAAAACGGCCCTACGGGCAAACTGGAAGTCACCATTCTCAAACTTCAGGGTTGCCCATAGGACCATTTTGTGCCCTCCAGAGGCTTCAGGGAAACCTCCTGAAGTCTCCGGATGGCCTCTGGGAGGGCAGGGGAGGCTGTTTTCACCCTCCCCAGGCTCCTAGAAAGCCTCTGGAGCCTGGGTCCAAAAAATGGGTCCAAAAGCAGGGGGGGTGTCTGCAGGCACACGGGGGATTGAGCACATAACATTATAGGTGTGGGCATGCCTGCTCACAACCCCCCTGCGCTGCCCCTGCTTTTGGCACGCGATCCAAAAAAGGTTAGCCATCACTGGTATAGACTGAGAAATTGCATTGATGTTCCAGAAAAAACAACAGTGATCTATTTTCTTAAATTTACTAAGAAATCAACATGGACCTATTCAGTCATCGCACTCAACTTCATTCAACTTCTATTTTCCTAAATTTACTAAAAAAATCAACATGAACCTATTCAGTCATCGCACTCAACTTCGCAGAAGCTTCACTTAATCTCCTTTGTTGATACAGTGACAATTGGTAGCCAGATGTCCCCTCCCATTATGTAGACATAACTGAATAACCTCCAAATGTTGATTCACCATTTAGAGTCAATCAAAACTCAGAATACAAGTAGCAGCATTACGCAAATGGCAAAGACTGTAAAATATATTGAAAATTAAGATAAAACTTAAAAACACATATCTATGTCAGTACTATACCAGCTACTAGTTACTTTCCCACTAGTTACTGTTTTGCGACAAAAGAATAACTCATGAACCAAATTATTAGTCTCTCTTCCAAACAGAATTAAATTCTTCAGCATTTTCAATAAACAGTTTGGTCTCTTGGCATTCTTACCACAACTTCTTCATTTTTTGCAATCCTCGGAACTGTAATAAGACGATACTGATTACGTTTTACTGCATCATTCCCATCATATATTTTTAATATTTGTTTACCTAAAACAAAAACAAGTATTTTAATATGTAACACAAGAAATACAGTTAAGTAGCATACACCTCCAAATTGTTGAGGTGTTCAAAAGGTTAATTCTTAATTGTAATATTAATGGATTGTGATTGCAGTTCTATTCTTTACACTGATCAAAGAGGCTATATCAAGTAATAAATAAGCACAGAGTCACAGCACAATTTTAAAAACATTTTCTCTTCCACTCATAAGCTATCAGACTGTACTAGCTGTCATCCATTAGTATAGATTACCATATGAAGAGTGGTAATTTGCTACAGCTCCTTAATCAGAAGCTAGATAAGTCATCAGTCAGAGATTCTCTAGTGCAGCGTTTTTCAACCTTGGCAACATTAAGACCTGTCAATTAAGACCTGTCAATTAACTTCAATTCCCAGAATTCTGATGGTTGTAATCCATAGGTATTGAAGTTCCCATTGAGAAATGTTGCTCTAGTGCAGGGGTGTCAAAATCAAATCCCATGGGCTGGATCCAGCCTCTGGGGTGCTTAGATCTGGCCCACAAAGCTGCCCTGGAAATAGCTAAGTACCAGCTCATGGTGCCTCTGCCAGTGAAAACAGAGCTCAGGGGGGCTGCAGGTGGCCCTCCCAAGCAGAGTGTTGTAGGAAGCCATCATGGCCGAAAATAGAGCTCGGGAGGCCATCTTGCTGACAGAGCACTCGGGCCACCAGCACGAGTGATGTCAAGCTGGCCACACTCACCCTGGCCATGCCCACCCCAGGCCCCCAAAGTCAAACACAACCCTGATGTGGCCCTCAATGAAATCGAGTTTGACACTCCTGCTCTAGTGAATCATGTCCTGATCAGGGAATTAGACAAAATTAAGACCTACCAATTTTTAATCAGAAGCTAGATAGCCATCAATCAGAAGTCCTTTAATGGAGTGTTTCTGAACCTTGACAACTTTAAGACAGGTGGACTTAAAGACACGTGGATTTCATTATTCTAGAGACTTAAAAAATGTATTGGCACTTTTTCATTTACAATCCTGGATGCTCTAGCAATATCTGGATCTAAATGGATCTTGAGAACCAATGCTAATTACGCAAAACCATGATTTATGGCTGTACAGCCTTCATAGCAACAGCAACAGCACTTAACATTTATATACCACCCCATAGTGCTTTACAGTACTCTCTGGGCAGTTTACAGAGTCAGCATATTGCCCCCCAACAATCTGGGTCCTTAGTTTACCAACCTCAGAAGGTTGACTAAGGAAGGCTGAGTCAACCTTGAGCCTCATAAGGATCAAATTCGTGGCAGTGGACAGAGTTAGCCTGCAATACTGCATTCTAACCATAGGCTTCATAAGTATAAACCGATTATGGTGAACCTATGGCACGCGTGCCAGAGGTGGCATGCAGAGCCCTCTCTGTGGGCACGCATGCCATTGCCAACTGGTCTTCAAGGGTGCCGGAGCATGGGAAAATGGCATGAAAAGGGCCAAAATCCAGATGGTTTTCAGGCTGTTTTGGGACAAAAAAATGGCCTGAAAAAAACAGCCTGAAAATTGCCCCCAAAATGGCCTGAAAAACAACGTGGAAAACAGCCCGAAAACAGTCTGAAAACAGCCCCCAAAATGGCCAAAAACAGGCATGCACACGGCAGCCAGCTGTTCTTCGGATTTTCAGTGCTCCCGTGCACGCACATGCACACCTGTTCCGGTTTGGTGGTGCCGAAAAGGTTCACCATCTCTGGTATAAACCATCAAGCCATATAAGCCATAATGCTAAACTCCATTTCTACATAAGCCTCCATTCAAATGGTCCACAAAATCACAGTCATACCCACTTTCCATTTATAGATGAAGTTTGCTCCATTTTATCATCCTAAGGCAATAATAATTTTATTATCCAGCAAAAAATGAGTCACAGCACAATTTTAAAAAGCGTATAAAACTGACAAAACCAATATGATCTTCAACACTCCGTGCTATGAATTTCATTTTACAGCTCAGGGGAAAAAGCTTATGAGGTCCCAAGAGCGAAAGAAATATTGATACAAGTAAAATAAGCCTCCAAAACTCTAATTCAAAATTTTTAAATTGTTTGGGGTTCTCTGAGAACAGAAATACATAGAATTTAAAAACTAAAACCAATTAGCAAGTGCATTTTTTAATTCATATAAAAATAAAATAAAATTAATAAAACATACTATGAAACAGAAATAAAAATGTTGAGTCTTTCTTAATCGAGGCTTCACAATATTTTAAGGCTCAGTCCATGAGATTCTGTTACTTTGTGTCCTACTTCTGAAAATTTTAATAATGTTAAAAAGTCTGTATACTAAATCCTGCTAAATATTCAGTATAACCTGAAGGTATTGGAAAGGTCTTAAAAACATGTTGGTTAAGTAGTTGCTTTTTAAATATAACTTGTTGGAGAACAACTTATATTTAAAGTTGTTAACTTATATTTTATAAAATCAGATGTTGTTGTCCGACGACTTATGATTTCATAAAATCAAACTTCTCCCATAGTTAAGATAACTTTAGATTTATAAATAAAGGTAAAGGTTCCCCTCACACATGCGTGCTAATCATTCCTGACTCTAGGGGACTGTGCTCATCTCCGTTTTAAAGCCGAAGAGTCAGCGATGTC
This sequence comes from Thamnophis sirtalis, assembly GCF_051295495.1. Lineage (NCBI taxonomy): Eukaryota > Metazoa > Chordata > Lepidosauria > Squamata > Natricidae > Thamnophis > Thamnophis sirtalis. The sequence goes on along the minus strand of NW_028261385.1, from coordinate 99,195,892 downwards.
CGAAGACGTCCCAGTGGTCATGTGGCCGGCATGACTAAACACCAAAGGCGCATGGAACACTGTTACCTTCCGACCAAAGGTGGTCCCTATTTTTTTACTTGCATTTTTACATGCTTTCAAACTGCTAGGTTGGCAGAAGCTGGGATAAGTAATGGGAGCTCACTCTATTAAGTGGCATTAGGGATTCAAACCGCTGAACTGCTGACCTTTCTGCTCTACAAGCTCAGCGTCTTAGCCACTGAACCACTATGTCCCATTAGATTTGTACTTCAGCCAAAAAAATCTGCAGATGATTTCAGGAGAAGAAAGAACTGTCCAAAATCCAGAGGTTTATGTAATTAGAAAGAAAATCATTAAATTTTCATACACCCTTATTCAGGAACACCTATTTAATTCAATCAGACTTCATGGTAGAGAACACATGGTAGAAAATAGGACCATGAATCCTACATGGAATATTTTGGATTTAACTTCAAGCGGTGCTTCAGAATCCATGGAAACACATGGCATCTCCCGTGCCCTAGCAGAAAATATTTCATGCGGAGGAGGGATAGTGGGAAGACAAGAGGAACCTTCAAATATTTTATCTTCAGTATGAAAAGCTTCAGAGGACTATCTCTGTATCCAGTGCATGAAAAGATTCTTAAATCAATAGGAAGGCTATTGGAGAAAGGAAAAAGTGATCCCCGTTCCTTAAATCAAAGCTTTCTCAATGAAAGCATTTTAAACCATTCTTGGAGACCTCATGACTGAAAAGTACAACAAATAAAAGCATCTCCTAATTAGTTAAGAGAAAGATTTAAGGTAGATAACAAACTGGAACTGAACAATAGAAGACAGAATTTGTAATGTACAAATGATGATACATGTAATTGCCAAAATGAATGCACTCTTGCTGAAATCTGAAATGGAAAATGAACACATGAAAGGTATAGGATAAAATCGGCCGAGAATTTGGTACATACATTGTTGGGACAATGGGAAAATGTAGCTGAAAAGATTGAAATTCACATTATAATCTAAAGGAGAATTTTTATAAAATGATGCACCATTGGTATATGACTCCAGAAAAATTATCTATCGTGAGAAAAGGTACTTCAAATATGCAGTATGTTGGTAATGCGGAAAACATGAAGAATCATGTTGTTATCCCGCTTGATGGACTTGTAAAAAAAGCCAGAACATTTTGAATTCAAATACATTTGGTGATACACAGAATTATGGAGACAGATTCAACTGAACCAAGAACTTCTTAGTAGGGATTAGTAGGCACAGACAACTAGGAAAAAAAAACAATTGCAGATTGTTTTTATATATGATTGTTTGTGTGTGAAAATTTTGAAATACCCACAATGGAGCATTGGTACAGAAGTCTAGCAGAGGTAGAAAAATTGTTTGCTTAGAGAAATATCAGCTACTACATTTATTGAAAACTGGACAGTCCTTAGGGACTTTTTGCTGAAAAAAGAAAAATGAACTGATGATTTTATCGATCAGAAGACTAGTAAGGTTACATTATGGAAAGTAGGAAACTTTGATGTAACCTTAAGAGAGAGGGGGGGGGCAGAATATACAAAAGTTCTTATAACTGCTGTTAAGAAGACCAGAAGTCACTTCTTTGTTATTCTTTTTTTCTTTCTTTACTACTCTTTTCTATATTTCTTTTTCACTTTTCTATTACTTTTTTCTATTTCTCTTTAACTCAAAATTTATATTGTTTTTACGCTGTAGAGAAACATTGTTAATAACAATTATATTAAAAAGTACAATAGATAAGCTAACAAAATAATAAGGAGCTCTTAAACTTGACAATGCAAAAGGCAATGAGATCTGTAATATCTTGAGGATTCTTTTATGTAAAAAAAATTTTTTTTGCTTTTTAAATCACATTGAAACTAGTGTATAAACAATTAATCAACCACAATGAATACAGATATTTAATTCAATAGAGACAGCAGCGGATTTCTTTTCATATGTCATTTTATAGTTATGATATTTGATTAATTTAGCAGCTTTAACCTTATGTTACATATTTTTAAATATTCAATAATAAAAAGCTACCGTAATATTTCAAAGAAGCTGCCTTGCAGACACTTTAAAGGGCTGAATCACACAAACAGCTTGAATTAATCATTGTTTAATAATAATATTGTCAATTACAACAAGAGCTGGCTAGCTGTCAGCTGAGCTAGTAAGCCATATGAGAAAATAATCTCCAAAAAAGGCTAAAATGTTCATTAAGACTGGCTATAAACAAAGTCTAACAAGTCAGACTGTGTTGTTCCTTCTCCTTCTTATACTTCAGTTAATCAAGGAGGCATCTATTATATCTTTGTTTGGATTTTAAAGGGTGTTTCATCACTTTTTGCTCAGGTAAGGAGGGTTCCTGCATATTTCTGCAAGATCATCCTCCTGAAACTCCACACCAGGGGTGTCAAACTCACAGCATCACATTCAGTGGTGGGTTCCAGATGCTATTGCAACCGGTACGCTACGACCGGGCCAGACGTCCACCTTGGGCATGTGCACTCTGCGTGCAGCTGCTCAGCGAGGTCACACAGACACAGTACGCTGTGCATGCGTGTGCAATTGGCCCGTTTCCCTCAAAAAGAGGTAAGGAATGTGGACGGGTGGGCAGGCCCATCGAAACACCGTTCCGGCATGGTGGCCGCTGGGAGCAGTGGTCACCGGTTTGCCCGTATCAGGCTGTACCGCCCAGAACCCACCACTGATCACATTGTCATCATGTGACGTATCGCAACTTTTCCCCCCTTCACTAAAGCGGAGGTGGGTGTGGCCAAAGCGTGACACATCTGGCAAGTTTGACATCCTTGCTCTACACCAACTTCTCGACAATCTTTTTGAGTGAACATTTTGCACAATAAAAAAATGCAGATTATCTGTGTATAAACCTTTGAGCTCTGGAGAGAATATGTACTTAATATCAAATGCCACTTACTCGAATCTGCTGAAACCTGGGATTCTTTTAATGATGATTGTGTTGAACTATCGACATCATCATCATCATCTGTCAAAAGAAAAATTGGGAAAGGCATTTTATGTGGAGGATGATGTATTGTTTAAGGCTACTACAGTATTCAGAAGAAACAGGCTCCCAATATTGCTCTTCTTACATTGACATAATGCATTACATATTGAAGAGTTCTGAATCAGGATACTAATAACATTTATGCCCTTGGGGGATTAAAAATCCCTACAGCCACAATGAAACTGTTTCATAGCAGAGATGTGCAAACTTCATTAACCCTGAAACATTCTGCTCCTGCATCAAAAAACCTGGCACAAATTTATTACATTTTATGTATTATTTTTATGAAGAAGAAAATGATACTGCAACAACCTATATTCGGCTTCTTATTGGGGTCCCTGAATTAAGTTTCTCCCTGGAGAAACTTAAAATACATGTTTTTGGTTAGGCAGCTGGCGTCAGGTACAAAAGACCTGGATCACACATGAAATTCCAATTAAACTGATTTTTTTTACTGCTCATGCTTAAGTATAAGAATCTACTTTAGTTCTACTTTCATCCTAAAAAAGGGTCAATGGGATTCAAGGTCTATTTGTGGCTAGGCTTATTCCTCTTTTGATTCCATCCCCAGGTTCTGCCATTCCTTCTCTTAGCTGACGGACAGAGCTGAGACTATCAATTGGTTTAGCTCCTCGTAGAATAGTGTTTCCCATACAGAAGAATATAACACACTCAGAGGAGGCATGTTAAATTCTGGGAATTCTAGGAAGAAGAATTGGGAGAAAACAGGAATTAAGATGCCACAGTGGTGGGAATCCCACAGTGGTGGGATTCACCCAGTTCTCATCTATTTGGGATAACCAGTTGTTAACTTTCTAAGCAGTTTGGAGAACTGGTTTTTGGAAGAAATCTCATTTTGTTTTTTTCCACTTTACAGGGCTAATCCTTAGGAACAAACATTCTGGTGTTGTTTCTAGCCTCATCTTTATTGCCCTGCTTACAGAAACTGCCTCTCCAGTTAACCCTTATTACATTGTAACAGCTAAGGCGAAGTGATGTTGAGTTGGCCACGCCCACCCAGTCACATGACCACCAAGCCTCACCTACCCAGCTGGTCATTAGGGCAGAGAACCGGTTGTTAAATTATTTGAATCCCACCACTAGTTGGCAACCTAGATGGATTTAAATAGTGATGACAATTGGTTGGTAGTAAAAGCCAACAGGTGATTGGTAAATCTGTAATATGTTGGGAAATGCTTACTTTGTAGCTTAAAGAATACAAATAGGTGGATGACAACTCAAGAAAAAAGTTACCAAACATCTAAAAAGAAAGTATCTTGGCTTTTTATTTATGTTATGTTTTATTTATGTTTGTTTTAATTAAATAATTAAATTTAATTGGCATGCCAGTTTGCTGTAGTGATTAAGGCATCAGGCTAGAAACTGGGAGACTGGGAGTTTTTGGCTTTGAGTATAAAGCCAACTGTCACAACCCTAAGAAGGAGGCAATAACAAACCACTTCTGAAAAGCCTTGCAGGGACCTTTCCAGGAAATCTCTGAGAATTAAACACAATTGAATGGGTGTGTGTGTGTTTAAATAGGCCATCCAAAGACAGGTTTCTGACATTGGCAGCTATATAAATTTGCTAAATAAAATAAATAAATTTTCCTGAAAATGAAAATATTGGTCAAAAATGTACTGTAGAGGGCAGCAAAATATTGCTTTACACTCCAAACTATGTCGTCCCCCCCCCCCCCGGGATAACCCAAGCAAAATAAATCACAGGATTAAAAAAAAGTTTGCATATTTGTCTGATCACCAAATCTATCCCATGTTGTGCTATAATGGCCTCTTTTTTTCCACCACAAATTTGTAATTGGTGTGTTGGCTTAGAATTGTGGAAACTATAGTTTCAATCTATGTGTAAGACCTCAGGGAAAGAAGGCTGTACTATATAATTTTTGATAAGCTAAGAATTTAAATTTTATAATGGCTTACTACTTTGCCAAAATATTAGTTTAGTTTGCTGTCACCACCATCCTTTTCCAGTAAAGGGTTAAAGTGTTTTCTTATATTTAGTGAGTTCAAAACTACCCCCCCAAAACCACAGTTTCCTGATATTTTGAGCTGGGTAAGCCATTTCATCTCATATTTTTTTGAAACCTACAAACCTGTCAAAGTTTCTAACCCTTGGAAGAAACATAATCCTCAAATCACTTGCCAGAATAGCTATTTACACATTGGTGATAACATATTATAGGTAGTCCTTGTTTTGTAACTACCATGGTCAGCAGTTACAACAGCTGTTTGCAGTTACAAAGGTGATGAAAAAGTAACCAGCGCCTGTTAGGAATATAATCTAACGGTTGGGTTGGCAATATATAAATCATGTAACAATGTTGTACCTGTTTTCTTTAAGTCATACTGTAAAATGTGATTGGTTGCTGTTTTCCTCAATCGGCCATAAGAGGGAGCCACAATGAATGTTAGCTCTCTGTTTGTTAGATGCTTGGCTGATCTGATCTGAGTGTTTTGGAAGCTGGCTGTTAGAAAGTGCCGTGAGTTATTGTAAGTTTTGCAACTGCTAGCAAACTTTGAGTACTGAACTGATTATCTGATACTGGACTATGTTATTTGGATTATCCCTTAACTGAAAGACGTTGATGACTGACTGTCTTAACCGTATATGACTTGGACTGTTTGATGGACTCTGATACTTCTATTTCCACGAAAGTAAAAGCCTATTTAAACTGCAGTGTCTCTATATGCTGGTTTGTGTGTTCTCCAACACAACTCTCACAACGCTTCTCTGAACGTACTCGCTCTCCCAATAGGGAGCTTACCTAACAGTGCCCACATTTACTGTTTTAGGCCGCCTATAAAGCAAAGAAAATCTGAAGTAAGATCATAAAACAGTAACAGTTCCACTTCGCAATTGCTTTGCTTAATGACCGAGTTGCCAGTCTGAATTATGGTCACTAAACAAAGACTACTTGTAACAGACCAAATCAAGTCATAATTTATTTAACAATAACTCATAATAATATGAATACAAGAGAAAGAGAGAGAAAGAAAGAGAGAGTAAGAAAACAACAATGAAACAGTTTAACATGATTCTGAACAGTTTAATATAATTTCTGAACTTTACCTGGCTCTGCTTGTATGCTTTCTGATATTCGGAAACAGTGCATTTTACTGAAGTTCCGACAAAATAATCGCACACAACTGGGAGGAAGAATCATGTTCCTTAATCTTCCAAAAGTACACTCAAGAGGCACAATCACACAGCAAGCGGCATGAGCCTACAGAAAACACAACATCAAATTCTCAAGATGCTGTGTTGGTATAGCCAAGAGGTTGCAACATTACATTTCATCTTTGGTAATTTGTGATATTCTACAGTGGCAGCGATAAAACATAGAAATGGTGGGAGTTTTGACAAACTTAATGTTTTCCCGCCCCAAAAAACTGCTATGCAGCTCAGAGGTGAGAATACTTATATTTTCAGTGCTATATGATTCAGCATTCTTTTAGCTGTAACTACAGACACTATTAATTTCTCACAAATACAAATCCATATAGCAATAGCAATAGCAGTTAGACTTATATACCGCTTCATAGGACTTTCAGCCCTCTCTAAGCGGTTTACAGAGTCAGCATATTGCCCCCAACAACAATCCGGGTCCTCATTTTACCCACCTCGGAAGGATGGAAGGCTGAGTCAACCCTGAGCCGGTGAGATTTGAACAGCTGAACTGTAGAACTGCAGTCAGCTGAAGTAGCCTGCAGTGCTGCATTTAACCACTGTGCCACCTCGGCTCGTGAACTTTGATTATATGTGAATATATGAACTTTGATTATAATTTGAGTGTCTATAAACTCAGAACTACAAACTGTTTTAAGGGAGGAAGAAAGTTCATACTTAGGATAATCAGATTTCCCTTACAAAGAATGAGGAAATCGTTTGAACACAAGAATGTTTCCGTTCTTTTATAAAATAAGTACTGATAGCATCAGAAATAACAGTTAACATTTATCTGTTGTTTTTTTTAAAGTTTACTCTTACTCTATGGTTCTACTTCAAGATATCAGACTTCTTTTATGCACGTCTGTTTCCAAGTCAGTCTTGATTCCTGGTAACAATTGTACAAGTCCCAACAGGTCTTTTTTAAAGTGCTTTCTTCCGATGGCTGAGAGGGAGACTGGCCCAAAGTCACCCAGCCAGCTTTGTGCCTAAGGCAGGATTAGAATTCAGTTTCCTAGTTTTCAGCCTACTGCTTTATCCATTACACCAAACTAACTATTTCAGTCTTTTTTATTTATTTTTAATTCTTTAAACTTTATTTAATTAGTATCCCTCCTTTATTGTTTTTTATAAACAACCCAGGGTGGTGATCATATCTACTGCTCCTTTTTCTTCCTATCTTCCCCACAACAACCCCGTGATGTGAGTTAAACTGAGAGAAAACGACTGGCCCAAGGTCACCCAGTTAGCTTTCATGGCTAAGGCCAGACTTGAACTCACAGTCTTCTGGTTTCTAGCCTGTTGCCTTAACCACTAGACCAGGGATCAGCAAACTGTGGCTCCAGAGCCACAGCTCTTTCCTCCCTCTGCTGCGGCTCCGTCACTGGTCGGTGCCACAATTTTGAGAGCAGCTTCCAGGGGGGGGAGGGGGGGAGAAGCACAGTGCGCCAGGAGAAGACTCTAGGGGAAGGGGAAGGTTTTCCAGTTGTCTCCACAATTGATAGGGCTTTCGGTTATGATAGGTAGAGGAAAAAGTATGCCGCACTAGGAGGAGACTCTATGGTGGGGGAACTGAACTTCTGGTCAGCTCCAGAATTGAACAGGGGGGCTTCTGGTTAGGACCTTTGTGGCTCCAGGCTGCAGGCTATTTCAGCTGACTGCAGTTCTGCAGTTCGGCTGTTCAAATCTCACCGGCTCAGGGTTGACTCAGCCTTCCATCCTTCTGAGGTGGGTAAAATGAGGACCCAGATTGTTGTGGGGGGCAATATGCTGACTCTGTAAACCGCTTAGAGAGGGCTGAAAGCCCTATGAAGCGGTATATAAGTCTAACTGCTATTGCTATTGCTATTTTCTTTTCTGTGGGAAATGGCTCTTTGAGTTTAAGTTTGCCGGCCCTTGCACTAGACCAAACTGGCTCCCTCCTTCCCATGTATATGTAACTAACAGAAATGTTACCATCTGTAACACACACACACCGTGCTAATAATTCTGAAGCTTATTTGATTTAATAAGTAGCCAACAGAACATCCAGGAATTTTGGATTGCTGATTGTTAGAATGTTTTCTATCTTGTTTGCTAATTAAGGTAAAAGATTAACCACATGTCTTCCTTGATTGCCACAGCGCCAAATATATTTTATGTGCCTGGGTGGTTTCAAGTTCTGACAGCACAGTAGGAAAAAAAATACTTTCTAGTTTAATTCAGGTGAAACTTTAATAGCCTGCTTTTAATATTAAAAGGGAAAAGAGATAAGGCACACCTTATGCCCTCGCTTAATGACGATAATTGGGGCTGGACTTTCTGTTGCTAAGCAATGCAAAATCATACAACTGGAATGCTAAGCAACAGCAGTTCTGGCAAGCCCCAGTTACCATCGTTAGGTGAATTACTGCAGGTCTTTAAATGAGGATTTCCAACTTCCTACTGATTTTGCTTGCGGGGAGTCACCCGGGAAGGCTGCAAATCACGATGATCTGAACATGGAAATCCAGGCTGGTTGTTGAGTGACCTGATAGGAGACCCATGACAATGGGACACTGAAAAGCCAGAACTTTAAGGACTGGTCGTAAGTAGTACTCCTTCAATGCTTTTCTAAGTTTGGACAGTTGTTGAATAAGTGGTTATTAAACAAGGACTATCTATATGCTGAAACCTTGCCAAAACTTCTTCATATACTTTTCTCTCAGCTACAGAGATGTCCACAGAGTGTGGGCAAAAGGGCAAGATGGAGGCCATGAAAAACAGGCAGACTGAATCAGGTTCAGTCACATCTTTGTGGTCTTGATTTTTTTTTACCATTCTCACTTCTGCTTGCTAGGTTTTAATGGTGGAAATAATCACGGATTATTTCTCTCCCTCAAACCAAATTCCAGTTTTCTATTTAATGCTGCTATTCAGAAGGAATAAATGTTCTGCTTTGAAGGCTAAACATTTAATCTCTAATTTTGCGTTGTACCAATACCTTCTATGAATTCAAATAACCATTTTTATTATTAATCTAGGGACCACCACAAAGGACATCATGGTTTCCCAGAGTAGATGTTGTGTGGTTTCATGTACATTCGATATTGTGTTTTGTTTTGCACACTTATGATAAAGATCTTTTGAAGAACAATTTTCTTTCCTTGGAATAAAATTAGTCTTTGTTTCTTTGGAGACTTGCCTAAGCCTTAATATACTTACCGGGATGCCACACCATTCACATCTCATGCCCGAGAGCACGTCAGAAGAGCCACAGGTTTTTTTACAAACTTTGCAACGTGAGCCTGGTGGAAGGTTTCCCTCCCTCCAATGATGATGGTACATATCCTATAAAGGAGAAGCAGAATCACAATAATTACATTAAGAGGGCATGATAATGTTTTGCCCTAATATGGTCAAACTTGGGTACTTGGATGAGAAAGTATCCAAAAACTACCCAACAGACTATACTGGTAAATATTTATAAAAAGTAACCCAGAAGAAAGCAGAGGTTTTGTTCCATTTTATGACCTTTCTTGCCACAGTTAAGCGAATCACTGCAGTTGTTAAGTTAGTAACACGGTCATTAAGCAAATACAGCTTTCCCCATTAACTTTGCTCATCAGAAGGTTTTAGGTGATCACATCCAAAGATATTGAGCCGAGGTGGTGCAGTGGTTAAATGCAGCACTGCAGGCTACTTCAGCTGACTGCAGTTCTGCAGTTCAGCGGTTCAAATCTCACCGGCTCAGGGTTGACTCAGCCTTCCATCCTTCTGAGGTGGGCAAAATGAGGACCTGGATTGTTGTTGGGGGCAATATGCTGACTCTGTAAACCGCTTAGAGAGGGCTGAAAGCCCTATGAAGCGGTATATAAGTCTAACTGCTATTGCTATTGCTATTGTAACCATCACAAATATGTGTCGGTTGCCAAACACTTGAATTTTGTTCACGTGACCATGGGGATGCTGCAATGGTCGTAAGTGTGAAAAAGGGTCATACATTACTTTTTTCAGTTCAGGAATGGTGTAACACACACACACACACACACACACACACACCATATACACATAATAAAGTATTGTCCCAAATGTGCTCTATCTAAATTTGTATAGAGCCCATCACATTTGCATGACTCTGGATTCAAATTAATTGTTGTCATTATCTACCAAATTATTACTGAAAACCACTGAAAAGCTAGGATATATATTTCATTTGATCAGCAATATTTAAAGGTGTGGGGAATTTATTTAACTGAAAAGTAATCCACCAACAAAGAAATTCGGAAATTAATTGAAACCCATCACCATTAATTAACTATATTAATGATATTTTACAACAGTGTTTAATATTTATGTAAATGTACAGGTACAGTATGTAAAAGTCACTCATATACACACAGACACATAGAGGCATATACAGTCAAAGGCAATTTTTCATTTTTTCTGTTTTATTTTTGTTCTTGTTTTAGTTTTCCTTCTAACAAAACATTTAATGTTTTGATAAAAGTGTTACCAGCTAAAAATACACTCACATGATTTTGATGACCATCTTGATGGCACTCACGGCAATCACTGCAAGCAAAGGGGGCACAGTCTGTGTGTACATGTATCTCACACACTGAAATAAATGGGGAAAATCAAAATTACCCACGTGCATCTCTATATTTACTTCTTTCCAGGATAACCCTTAGAAAACTATTACAACTGCTTTATCCTTATAGAATTTGTAAGTAAAGCATTCTGAATACAAATTTAAAAGTTATTTAAATTAGGTGATCTGCTAAACACCTAAATTTCACAGTGCTGTCTAACATATATGTACAGCAGAGGTCCCCAACCCCTGGTCCATAGACCGGCACCAGTTCGTGGACCGGCACCAGTCCATGGCATGCCACAAATCAGTGAAGCTGCCATTAACGGGTTGCAAGCAGCATGGGAAACCACACTCCTTCCAGTCTGCAGAAGAACCTCTCTCCACAAAACCAGCCCCTAGTGCCTAAAAGGTTGGGGGCCACTGATGTATAGTATATATAACAATCTAGTATGGCTGTATTATTATCATTTATCCTTCTTATTATCTTCTTTATCCCTCCCCTATTGGGAAAGAAGAGGAGGAGGGGAGGGGGAGAAGAAGGAGGAGAGGAGGAGGGGGAGGGGAGGAAGAGGAAGGAAGAGGAGAAGGAGAAGGAGAAGGAGGAGAAGAAGGAGGAGGAGGAGGAGGAGGAGGAGGAGGAGGAGGAGGAGGAGGAGGAGGAGAAGAAGAAGAAGAAGAATCATCATCATCTATTGCTTTGCATGTACAATGAAAATGACCATTGGGCTTACCTGAAGAGTCTTTTTCTGTGTACTGCGGGAGAGTCCAAGCAATGGGTTAAATCAGTCTGGTTGCCCTTGGACTGAGGAATCTTTTTCCTTGGCCACGCCTCCTTGTGTTCCTTAGCACCAGAATTTTGAGATGGTCTGGAACTGTGAAGGCTGGAAGCGTGATGAATCAGGTAGAGAAAGTCCAATTTCACATGATGGTCACGAATCCCTGGACTGAGCGAACCAGGGTGGGTTGGACTCTCCCGCAGTGCACAGAAAAGGACCCTTCAGGTAAGCCCAATGGTCATTTTCCTGTGCACCGCTTGGAGAGTCCAAGCAACGGGACATAGCCAAGTTATATGTCACTAGGGTGGGCAGAAGAACAGTCTCGGCATTCAGTCGTGAAAACAATCACCTGTAGAACCCGCCTGCCAAAAGATGCCTCGGCCGAGGCATACATGTCCAATTTATCGTTTCTGACAAAGGGCGATGGTGAGGACCAAGTAGTCGCTCTGCAGATGTCTTCAATGGTAGCCTGGGTGGCCCAGGCTGTGGTGGTTGCAGAGCTCCTAGTGGAGTGGGCGGTAATGCGTCTGGGTACCGCCCTGGACTGGTGTTCATATGCAGCTGCAATGCATGCTCTGAGTCACTTATCGATCGTGGAAGATGTCACTTTCTTACCCAAGGAGCCAGGCTGGAATGAAACAAAGAGGGCCTCTGACCTGCAGAAGTCCGCAGAGCATCTGATGTATATACGCAGGGCTCGTCTGGCATCCAACTTGTGCCAACCACGATCCCTCTGGTGATTGGGGTGCGGGCAGAAGTTAGGCAGGATTACTTCCTGCATCCTGTGGAACCAGGTGTTGACCTTCGGGATGAAGGCAGGGTCCAGACGCAGAATGACCCTGTCCAGGTGGACGACACATAGATCCTCCCGGACCGATAAGGCCGCCAGTTCCGAGATGCATCTCGCGGATGGTATTGCAATAAGAAAGGCAGTCTTTAAGGTGAGGTGACGAAGAGATGTCATACGTAGAGGTTCAAATGGTGGAGAGGTAAGCGCCTGTAAGACCACTTAGGTGGGATAGCGGTGAATCACCAGAGAGCGTAAGTTGGAGGCGCCCTTAAGGAAACAATGAACCCTCAGGATCTTGCTGAGGGGCTGGGCCAGGTCGCCGGATCAGACGGTGGAAAGTGCCGCCACCTGACGACAAAGGGTATTGGGGGCGACACCTTTGTCTAGGTCCTCTTGTAGAAAGTCCAGAACGCGGGAAACAGGTACAGTGACTGGATCGAGATAGTAGTTGTCACACCACTTGGCGAAAGTGGACCAGGTGGAATCATATATCCTGGTTGTTGATGGTCGTCTGGATGCCTGGATGGTATGTACAACCTCCTCCCACAGGCCCTCGCTCCTCAGGAGATCCCCCTCAAGTGCAAGATGGCCAGCTGGAGCCATTGGGAGTCCGAGTGTACTATGGCCCCCTGGTTGAGGGAGACCTGGTTCCGAGGAATCCGCCATGGGGATGACACTGACAGGCTGACGAGATCAGCGTACCATGACCTGCGGGGCCAATGGGGAGCTATGAGCAGGACCTCCGCCCTTTCCGCGATGATCTTGAAGATTACCTGTGGTAGAAGCGGAAGCGGTGGGAAGGTGTACAGAAAACCCTGAGACCATCTGCATCGAAGGGCATCCGTCCCCTCCACCCCTGGTGAGTGGAAGTAGGGGGAGAAGCGCTGGAGCTGCATGTTCTCTCAGGTGGCGAACAGATCGATCATTGGGGTGCCGAATCTGTGAGACAACTGGTTGAATAGGGTCAGATCCAGATGCCACTCTGCACTGTCTAGGGTGGTCCTGCTCAACCAGTCCACCTGCATGTTGTCCACTCCTGAAATGTGGTCAGAGTGAATGGATGCAATGTGACGCTCCGCCCACCTGCCTAGGGCCTCCGCCTCCGCCATGAGCTTCCTGGTGCCGCCCTGGCAATTTATATGGGCCTTGGTGGCCACATCGTCTGTCATCAGGAGGACATGTTGATGAAGAATGTCCCGGTGAAAATGTGGCAGGGCGAGTTTGGCCGCTCGCAGCTCTAAGAAGTTGATGTTGCAGACTGCTTCAGCTGGAGACCACTTGCCTTGAGTTACGCGATGTTGCATGTATGCCCCCCAATCGACAAGGTGGCATCTGTCATGATGACTACTCTCGTGGCTCCTTGAACAGGTGTCCCTTCAGTAGAGCCGTCGATTGCCATCACTTGAGAGACCTCTTTACGGTCGGGGGAGTCCGCACCTTCATGGATGATTTTCTTCTGTTGGCTCTTTGATGGGGCAGGAGAAGCCACTGCAACTCTCTGGAGAGAAGACGTGCCCAGGGAATGACCGAGATGCAGGAGATCATCTTCCCCAACAGTTGTGATATGAATAGCACGGAGACCTGCCTCAACTCCGGAACCTTGCGGGTCAGGGATACTAAACTGACTCCCTGCTCCGGAGCTTGTCGGGTGTGAGTCTCTGCTGGTAAAGTTGGACCTCAAGGGTCAAGTGGGTTTGCTGTTAACGTACCTGCCTCCCAACAGCGTTGCAGCAGCCCTCCCCTCGCTCCTCGAGTCGGTAGCCGAGCTAGCAATTGAGTTCCCTAGACTTATGGTCTTGGGGGACTTCAATTTGCCTTCGCTCGGTGAACACTCTGATGGGGCGCAGGAGTTCATGGCTTCCATGATGGCCATGGGCTTGACCCAGGTAATCCGGGGCCCAACCCACTCAGCGGGTCACATGCTCGACCTCGTATTTCTCTCGGAGCAGTGGACTTGTGATCTTGGTCTGAGGGGTAATGAGATCATGCCCCTGTCGTGGTCAGACCACTGCCTACTGAGGCACGACTTTCGGAGACCAAACCCCCACTGTAGGGAGGAGGAACCGACCAAGTGGTTCCGCCCCAGGCGACTTATGGAGCCTCTGAGGTTCCAGACGGAGCTTGGGGTTATTCCTGAAACTCTCGCCCACAGTCCGGTGGAGACTCTGGTTGCTGCCTGGCACTCGGCAGCATCGGAGACCCTTGACTGGATTGCGCCACTACGGCCCCTCCGAGGCGGCGGATCCCGGAGGCCTCCTTGGTTCACCGAGGAGCTCCGGGAGATGAAGCGCCGGAGGAGACGCCTAGAGCACCTATGGAGGTTCGATAAATCTGAATCGAACCGAGCAATCCTAACAACTAGCACCAAGGAGTACATCAGGGCACTTAGGGCAGCAAAAAGATCTCATATTGCCACCTTGGTTGCATCCGCTGAGTCCCGCCCAGCCGCCCTGTTTAGGATAACCCGCTCCCTCCTAAATAGGAGGGATACGGGGGAACCCTTGCAGGGTAGAGCTGAGGATTATGCCCAATTCTTAGCGGACAAAATTGCTCGGTTTCGGTCGGATTTGGACTCCATCCCTGCAGTTCCAGCCGAGGCACAAGAAGATGAATTGGTAGACCACCTCTGGGTTGAGTTTCAGGATGTTGCCCCTGGGGATGTGGACAAGGCCATGAGAGCTGTGAGTGCCTCCACCTGTGTACTGGACCCGTGTCCCTCATGGCTGGTTGCCAACAGCAGTGAGGTGACACGAGGCTGGATCCAGGCGGTTGTTACCACCTCTCTTTGGGAGGGGCACTTCCCCGCCGCACTTAAAGCGGCGGTGGTGAGACCCCTCCTGAAGAAGCCATCTTTGGATCCAGCTGCCCTTAACAACTACCGTCCAGTCTCCAACCTCCCTTTTGTTGGGAAAGTTGTCGGGAAGGTGGTGGCCTTCCAGCTTCAACGGTCCTTGGAGGAAGCAAGTTATCTCGACCCCTTCCAGTCGGGCTTCAGACCCGGCTACAGCACAGAAACCGCTGTGGTCGCATTGACCGATGATCTCTGGAGAGCCAGAGATGGAGGCCATGCCTCCATCCTGGTTCTCCTCGACCTCTCGGCGGCTTTCGATACCATCGACCATGGTATCCTTCTGCGACGACTGCGGGAGGTGAGGGTGGGAGGCACTGTTTTACGGTGGTTCTCCTCCTACCTCTCGGACAGGTCACAGTTGGTGTTAGTGGGGGGGCAGAGATCGACCCCTAGGCCCCTAACATATGGGGTGCCACAGGGTTCGGTCTTATCCCCCCTACTATTTAACATCTACATGAAACCGCTGGGTGAGATCATTCGGAGGCATGGGATAAGATACCATCAATACGCGGACGATACTCAGTTGTATCTGTCTGCCCCGTGCCAACTCAATGAAGCGGTGGACGTGATGAACCAGGGTCTTGAGGCCGTTATGGACTGGATGAGGGCTAACAAGCTTGTACTCAACCCGGAGAAGACCGAGTGGCTGTTGTGTTTTCCTCCCAATAATTCGATCAGTGTTCCATCGCTCAGGCTGGGGGGTCAAATTTTATACCCCTCAGAGAGGGTTCGCAACTTGGGAGTCCTCCTGGATCCACAGCTGACTTTCGACCACCATTTGACGGTTGTGACCAGGGGGGGCATTTGCCCAGGTTCGCCTGGTGCGCCAGTTGCGACCCTACCTGAACCGGGAGGCCCTCACAACAGTCACTCGGGCCCTTGTGACCTCTAGGCTGGAATACTGCAATGTGCTCTACATGGGGCTGCCCTTGAAGAGCATCCGGCGACTTCAGCTAGTCCAGAACGCGGCCGCGCGAGTGATTGTGGGTGCACCTCGGTTCGCCCACAGAACACCTATCCTCCGCGAGCTGCGCTGGCTACCTGTTGATCTCCGGGTGCGCTTCAAGGTGCTACTTGTCACTCATAAAGCCCTCCATGGTAGTGGATCTGCGTACTTGAGAGACCGCCTCCTGCCAATTACCTCCCTGCGACCAATTAGATCGCATAGATTAGGCCTCCTCCGAGTTCCATCTGCCAGTCAGTGCCGACTGGCAACTACACGGAGGAGAGCCTTTTCAGTAGTAGCTCTGACCCTTTGGAACGATCTCCCCGTGGAGATTCGTACCCTCACCACCGTCCAGACCTTCCGCACAGCCCTTAAGACCTGGCTAGCCCGTCAGGCCTGGGGATAAAGCTAATTTGTCCCCACCCGAATGATGAATGAATGTTGCTTACTATTTTACTTCTATGTATTGTTTGTGTCTATTGTCTGTACCCTCCCTTCCTTATTTTATGTAAGCCGCCCTGAGTCCCCTCAGGGAAAAGGGTGGCCTATAAATACTAATAAAATCCTAAATCCTAAAAATCCTGTCCTGGGAAAGGAACACCCTGCAAGCTGAGGTGTCTATCACTGCCCCCAGATGAATGAGTTTGGTAGTTGGGATGAGATGACTCTTTTCCAGGTTCAGGGAGAACCCGTGACTCCCGAGGAACCTCATTGTAATGTGGAAGTCCCATAAGGCCTGTTTCCTGGACGACGATTGGATGAGAATGCCGTCCAGGTAACATTGAAGTCTTACGGGCCTGCACCTGAATTGTGCTGCAACCACTGACAGAACTTTTGTGAAGGTCCTGGGTGTCGACGACAGGTGGAATGGAAGGACCCTGTACTGGTAGTGTCAGCCAGCATAGAAAAACCACAGGAACCTTCGGTGTTGTGGCCGAATGGGAATGTGTAGGTAAGCCTCCTTCAAGTCGATGGACATGAGGAGGTCCCCCTGACAAATCCCCGCTAGGATAGTCTGCAGAGATTGCATCTTGAACCTCCTGTACGCGATGTGACGGTTGAGGTTCTTGAGGTCCATCTCCACCCTCCTGAGTTCTTGAACACCAGGAAGAGAATGGAATAAAATCCCCTCCCTTCCTGGTTGGGTGGAACTTGTTCTACAGCATTGATTTCCAGGAGATGACCAATTTCCTGGGTCATGAGTTCCCTCTTGAGAGGACAAGAGGGGGTTGGACAGTGGATGAAATTCCGAGGAGGTTGGGAGAGAAACTCCAAGGAAAGCCCCTCCCTGACAGTCTGGAGGACCCAGGCATCCTCCATGGTCAGTGCCCATTGGGGAGCGAACAGATGGAGCCGGCCCCCAATGGGAGGGGACCGATGATGGTCACTTGGACTTGCGGAAGGGCCTATTGAAAGCCTTGCCATGATTGGACCTGCAGTAGTTGAACTGCTGCCTACCCCTGTCCTGAAAGGACTGCCTGTCCTGGGACCTATCTCCCAACTGACCAACGGGTCTGTTCAAGGAAGTGGAAGAGAGTCCTGCAGACTCACTGGAACGAAAGGATTGCCTCTTGAAATAGGGAGAGGATTTACAATCCTGTTTCTTGTTCAGGGTGGGCAGAACTTTCAGTTTATCTTTGGATTCAATCAAGAAAGGGTATAATACGTCTCAAATAATTTGGACCCCTTAAAGGGGGCAGACGCCAATTTTCATTTGTTCTTCTGGTCCGCCTGCCAGTGATGGAGCCAGATGAGGCAGCAGGAGATCACGTTGGACACTAATGCCCTAGAAGCAAATTTGGCCACATTAAGGGAGGCATCAGCCAAATATTGGGACGCCGCAATAATTTTTGTTATGTCCTGGAGAAGACGAGTGTCCCCTGCCAGTAGTTTAGCATGAAGCTCACGCAGCCAAATGAGAGAGGCTCAGTTAAAGAAGGATGCGGAGGAAGAAGCCTTAGTGGCCCAGGCCGCCGCCTGATGAGTCTTGTGGCAGGCCTTCTCCGCTTTTTTGTCCTCTGCCTTAAGGCCTTCCAACAAGTCAGCGGGAAGGACTGAATTAGAAGTGAGAGCCGCTATAGGGGGGTCTACAGATGGCAGTACCAGGATGTCTTCCAGCACGGGGTCAACTGAATATAGTTTCTTGTCCCCGCCACTGGGTGCAGCCAGGGAGCCAGGCTGGGCCCACTGCCATTGAATGACATCCATAAAGAAATCTGGGACTGCCACCAGCTCTTGCTGAGGTGCCTGAACATTAAACATGCTAGTATTGGGGTTAACCGGAACAGCATCCAAGGATCCCTGCACGGTCTTAGGTTTGGTACCCACTTGGGTGGTGTTCTTAGCCTTGTGCAAGATGGACTTAAATAGGCTAGTCTTAAAGAGGCCTGAGAGGTCCTCATCCTCCGAGAGCTCCTGCTCCTGCTCTTGATCCGCGTCCTCCAAAACAGAAGCCTCGCTTAGCACAGAGGATTCCAGAGATGGGTGACGGACCCCCCTGGTGGTGGAGGGAGTCTCCTGCCTGGGCTGAGAGGAGCTGGGAGCGACAGGTGCTTGGTCATGCCTCTGTATCCCCTGGGCAATGCCCTGGGAGATGGCACGGGCGACCACCGCCTGCATGTGGGCTGATAACTCAGGTTCCTGAGCTATGGCAGAGTCCAAACCAATGGAAGGAGGAGGAGGAACATGCCGGCAAGGATGGGATCATCGAGGCCCCCGGGGTTAGGGTCCTCGTGGGCGGGCCCTGACTCAGAGACACATGAAAAAGCAGGAGAGCCTGGTTCAGCCAGGGACCCATCTGGGGAGAGGTCCTGGGAGTCCACCTCCTCATCAATTACGGACAGGTGATCCCCCCTTGGGAGCGGTGGAATGACTGTCCCAACAGGAGGGGTAGGCTGAGGGTACTCCCTCACAGCCTGGCATTGGGCCTTCTCGAATTGTTTGTTGAGGGCCCTCAGCCGCCTCTCTGCATCCCTAGTTGCCGCCATGGAAGGTGCCTTATAGGGATGGCTATCCTGACTGGCCACCCTGCCCTTCATTACCCCCTTGCCCCTGCCTGCAGAAGTTCCCTTGCTAGGGTTTGAGAGAGACCTGGTCTACCGTCAGGGGAGTCAGATGGACCAGGATGCTCCATGGCCTAATGCACAGACTTCAGACAATAGGCCAATACAGGTAGAGGTCTGGTGGCTGGTGCTGGATCAGAAGACACACAGATATTGTGGAAGCAGGAACAGTTTGTAGAAAAAAGTCCAGAGGAGTAAAACTGGGGCTCTGCAATGAGTCCAATGAATCCAGCCACTCGACGGGAGGTGAGAAGGTGGAAAAGGAGCCGAGGCTGCAAGACCAGGCAGATAGATCAAGGGAGGATCAGTGGATAAAAGTAAAAAAATTAACATAAAAATCCTCCCTGTGCTGGTGTATGACCACCAGGTGGCCAAGATGCCAGCGCTGCTTGGGGAGATTCTGCGGGTGGAAATGACCAAGCCGGAGACCCGATCAAGGCCAGCTAACCACCCTGCGGCTATCTACAGAAACGTGGCTGAGCGGGAACGCCAATGAGAGAAAAGGCACGAATTTAGGCCCTCCCAATTGGCTGCCGCTCCGGTGTGAGGGAGAAGGTGGATAGCGGCCGCGTGAATTGAAGCGGCTGTGCACCCCTCCATGGCAGGCTATGCCCTCTGAAGGTGAGAAAATCGGGGGGAAAAATTTCCAACTAAAAAGAGAAACGGCGGCAGCCACCGGAAACCTCACCACTCCTGCTGCGCTTTAAAGCAAAAGCAGCAGCTCCCCGCTGCCGTCCAAAGGTGGCGCAGCAAGCAGAGCACCCACCACCACCACACCTACCTTCAAGTCTCTAGGAGAATTCAAACGACGTGAAGCAAAAAGGGGAAACAACTGAACTGTTAATTATAGACAAAACAAATTAAGGGAAAGAAAAGGGAAATACTAGAAGGAGAATCCAAGCCTAGATAAATTACGCTGGAGCTCACAAATATAAGTCCTGAATGGGCAGACTGAGGAAAAATCTGGCGCCAAGGAGCACAAGGAGGCGTGGCCAAGGAAAAAGATTCCTCAGTCCCAGGGCAACCAGACTGATTTAACCTGTCGCTTGGACTCTCCAAGTGGTGCACAGGAAAACTTCTGTATCAGAGACAAATTCCTTGTCTGTCTAATCATACTTGGCCAAATAAAGTATTCTAATTCTAATTCTTATACATAACAAGCATAAATTCCCCGTTCAGTGGTGAATGCCATGAAACACATGGGAATGTTTCATTGGCAGACCTAATTCCAATGCAAGGGGGAATATAGGTTTTCCTTTGAATTTTTTTCCAGCAAGTCTTTGGACTTTCTTTAAAGATTAAAAGAACACTCATACATTTTCTTTTTATAGAAAAACATAGATCAAAATCAGGGTAAAAGGAATTAACAGTGAAATTAAGCTATGCTGACTAGTAGCATAATCCAATCTCTTTGGAGTTTACCTTCACAGCGAAATGCTGGACTTTCCAACTGTTTTCTGCACACAGAACAGAATTTTCTCTTGTAATGTCCTATGGGTCCTAAACAATGTGCAACTGGAACCTGCAGGGGGAAAAGGTATGGATTAAGTACATATTGCAAAGCGGTTTATGTTGCATTTACATTTTAATTGCTATGCATTTGGTTAATGTATATAAACACAACATTCAGAAGAAGTAAAAAATCTATGTGGTTGCTAACAGCCAATATCAACTTGATGGCATATAGCCAACCAATTACTATATTAATTTCTTCTCATTAAGAAACATGATTAATTATGTTTATTGTTGGAAACATTAAAATATGAACTATGCATCATTAACAAATTATATTTATCACACAAGCTGATTAACCAGAAAGCAGGGAAGAAGCTTGGAACTATAAATCAATACTGATAAATTCCTTGACAAAAATAAAGGCAATTCAGTAGAAAAAATCCAGAATTAAGGCTACCTCAAATTCAGTCAAATTTCATAGCCAGAGATTTTAGAAACTGAGGTTGCTGCCTTGATACTCCATAATCATTCACCGAATGCAGATCTTATACAATCCTCTCTACAAAGGTTTTATGCAAGTGGGATTCTTTCTGAACTAATTTGACTTCTCATGTGTTTTCTGACTGTTCGCCAATGGCAATTATACTGAAAATTGAGAGATATCCCTGCCATTTTGTGTATGTATTCATCACTTACTCTCAAAATATAAATTTATCTTTGGCTGAAAAAATGTTACCAAATTGCCTTAAGTCAAAATTTTGCATGGCATTATTAATCTAATGAGATATATCTATAATAGAGGCATCTGTTTTAATTTCCAATTTCTTGACTTGGGTGAACATCAGAGATGGTATTCAGCAAGTTCTGATCAGTTCTGGAGAACCAGTAGAGGAAATTTTGAGTAGTTCGGCAAACTGGTAAATATCACCTCTGGCCCCGCCTCCATCTATTCTCTGCCTCCCGAGTCCCAGCTGATCGGGAGGAAATGAGGATTTTGTAGTAACCTTCCCCTCGAGTGGGGAGGAAATGGAGATTTTACATAATTTTTCCCCTGCCATGCCCACCAAGCCATGCCACGCCCACCAAGCTTCACCCAAAGAACCAGTATTAAAAAATTTGAATCCCATCACTGATTAACATAATCCTATGTTCACCTTAATTTTGCTTTTAAACCAGCTAATTTGGCAGTCACTTGAGGCGAGATGGATAATGTAGAAATTTAATACACAAATAAATATTTTTATTGCTGTATTTTAAAGTAGAACATTCTGGAATAAGATTGTATGTTGAAGACAGCATTTGTAGATTTGCTATACAGCCTTTATAAATATTTAATAATGATATTACTAGTGTTGGCACTTGGTATATTTTGAGATGACGGGCTATGTATTGATTTCTTCCCTTATTAGAATTGCATTCTGCTTTCCTCCAAGCTGTACAAAATAGCCCACACAGTTTTAGTACCCACTGTTACTTGCATAATATTTTGTGAGGTTGGTGAGGCCTAAGGTCAATCAGTGAGTCATAGAAATTGTCTAATGCATGAAGCAACTAAATATACCATAAGGAGAGAGGAAGAAATGCAAGCTGCTTTAGGAAATGCCAACCTTGTCTTTAAGGGCAGCTTCCTACCTACTACACATTCCTTTTTCACATAGTTCATCAAACTATCAAAAATTAACTAAAACATCACAAAACAAAGTAACAACAGGCCAATGACAAGCAAAGG
The DNA here is from genome assembly GCF_051295495.1 of Thamnophis sirtalis. Classification (NCBI taxonomy): domain Eukaryota; kingdom Metazoa; phylum Chordata; class Lepidosauria; order Squamata; family Natricidae; genus Thamnophis; species Thamnophis sirtalis. The sequence goes on along the minus strand of NW_028261385.1, from coordinate 99,173,493 downwards.
CTACTATTCTTTCTGATGGTCAATGTACTGTTCGTTAATGCAGGAATTACATGGCATAAGGCCTGGGGACAAAGATAACTGTCCCCACCCGAATGATGAATGAATGTTGCTTACTATTTTACTTCTATGTATTGTTTGTGTCTATTGTCTGTATACCCCCCCCTCATTTTATGTAAGCCGCCCTGAGTCCCCTCAGGGAAAAGGGCGGCCTATAAGTATTAATAAATACTCAAATACTCAAATAAAGAAAACATTTGGGAGATGCAATTCAAATTATTCACTGAATGCCACAGAGCAAAAAGACCAATGACAACAGTTTGATTTGATACAGTATATGAGAAGTATTTTCTGTCTACCATTGCGATCTGGAGCCTGGGAGCTGAAATCTAGGACAAGGGTGAAGGCAACTGAATGAAAGTAGGTGGTAAAACAATTTACTGAGCCTCTTCTGTGCATTAAGAATCAGAAAAGGCTATGTTAGTGGTTCATTTATTTCTTTATTGCTTCAATTTACACATTTCTCCATTTCCCAGGACTCTAAACTGCTTACAAGACATTACAGTACAATAGAGGTAAAACTGGAAGAAGAGTAACAAATCGCCATCAATCCTGACCACTAAGGGAAAAAATGTTTTTCAATCATTTCAACATTCCTTCTTGAAGTACTGTGTCTTCAAGATTCCATAATTTTGAAAATGTAACAGGGAGTGAGTAGCTCAGATACCCAGAGACAAGCTGTTCCAAAGGAGAGGGGGGGGGGGCATCACCAAGAAAACTTGATCATGAGGGCTCTTTCTTTGTTGATGATATCTCTGGCCGACCCTTCTCTTCCACATCACACCGGATAAACAAATAGAACTCCAGAAAAAGGTCTCAGATGTAGGCTCAGATGTAGGCAGCCCATCCCCAAACCCAGTCCAGAAGGGTATCAGGATGAATACAGGTAATCCTTGACTTACCATAATTCATTTAATGACCGTTTGAAGTTATGATGACACTGGAAAAAAGTGACTTATGACCAATTTCCATACTTATGAGCATTGCTGCATCCCCAGGGTCATGTGATTTACATTCAGAAGCTTGATAACGGGTTCATATTTATGACGGTTGCAGTGCCTGGCGTAATGTGACCATTTCTTTTGACCTTCTGACAAGCAAAGTCAATGGGGAATCCGGATTCACTTAACAACTGTGTTATTAATTTAACAATTGTAGTTATTCACTTAACAAATGTAACAAGAAAAGTCGTAAAATGGGGCAAAATCTACTTAACAAATTTCTCACTTACCAACATAAATTCTGGGCTCAATTGTGGCCATAAGTGTATAATTGCCTGTAGTATCAAAAGCAGCTGGGAGGTCCAAAATAAGAACACACACATACACCACACCATTCCCACTCCCATCAGAGATCATCCTAGAGTGTAAATAATGTGTCCTCAGTCCCATACCTCAGCCTGAATCTTGACTAGAAGACATCCAGAGAATCTGCTTCTGCAATTCTCTGAAGCTGATGTACAATCAACTTCTCTATCAACTTCCCCAAAAAGGGAAAGTTGGAAATTGGATGACAATTGTCAAAGATCATCAGATGATCCTGAACAATTGTCGTTTGAGGGAGAAGATGGTTGTTTGAGGAACAGGCAGCTCATTGCTTCCTCTGGAGATGGCAGAACCACCCTTTACACTGCCAAGACCCAATGTTACCTCATGGAAGCCTTAGCCAACCTCATGGAATATGGATTTTAAACAAAGATGGCAAAGCTAACAGTTGCACAAATCTTGACCACTTTATCAGGTTCAAGAGGAACAAAACTGCTCCCTAATAACCAAGTCACCTCCACAGGACTGCTTGAAGACCAAGAAGTTTAACTTGGTACAAATCTAATTGGCTTACAGACACCTTACCAATTCCTCAGAGTGAGCTTGTAGGTAGACATAACAGCTACCTCCTACAAGGAAGAATCAAGTCACTTGAAAGAAGACCATCAGGTATCTGTGGACACAATAAGGGCAAAGAAATACTGATATTTTGCTGCTCTTACTACCACAAAGAAGGTATCTAATAGTAGTTCTAATCTATATTGGATCTAATTCACTTCTCATTGGTCTTCAGCAGCATTCCAGGTATCTTTCAAACACTTATCTTCCTCAACTCCTCTGTAAACCAAGGAGCGTTCCAAGATCCTTGGGTAAGGAGTTGGCTGCTTGGATGTGATCCAATGCAGAGGCCCCAATGCACTCTCATTCCAGGCAGCCACTAGGACTTCAGTTTGGACATTCAACAGATCTTCAAGAACAACTAAGGTTCCTTCTGGAAACCAATTAGGGTCATCAGACGCTCGGGACAGACCGATTTAATATTTCCCACTTCCCTGCATGGGAAAGAACTGCAGGGCCATCAGAAAGTGTTCTCACTTGATCTATTTTTTCTTCTTCTTTTAACGACCCTGCAATCTTTTGCATTGGGGTGGAATCCTAGCAACTGAATGGAGCTGAGTGTTGTGTTATTGATATAGAGAGTGGTGATAACAAATGTACAGTGGAGTCATAGTTCTACCGCTGAAATCTGAAACGTCTTTTTCTTTGATAAATGAACGAGTAAATTAATAACTGGTAACCTTTCACCAAGGGGGGAGAATCATATCAAATCTATACGCCTACAATTATTCTGTAAGAGCTATCCCATTTGCAGGAATTGGAAGCCTAAGATCCATCATCCTCATTCACTAGACTTTGGCCAAGGCTTATGAATTTTGCAGCCTCACGTTATTTGATGGGCCATGTCTAATTCCCTTCAGGTGAAACCAAAAAAGAAGGCTGAGCTTGCTGGTAGTACAAAAAAGTTTTTTTAAAAACATCGGACTTGTGTTGAGGTGCAAGAGCGATGTTCTATTAATGCATTCTTTTTTAAAAAATCAGAAAAAAATTAGAAGCCTCCTTACACCACCCTGTCAAGAAAGAAATCTCCCTTTAAGGAGATACATAAATGAAGTTGCAGTTGAAGGATGTAGTTGTGCACTGCAGAAAGGCAAAAGGGCAGCAAAGAAAAATACAGCTGAGAAAGAAAGGCAGTGTCCCATTCCCAAGCAGCATATTTCCATCATTGAAGATAAGGAGGGGATAATGCCAGCTGTGCCTGACCTAATAACCCACGCACAAAAAGTCTCTCTGTTGCACAAGCATTGCAAAAGGAATATTCTCCCTATTTTACGCAATCAGATGATGCAATTACTATTGAGTAGGTTCCTTTCTCTCCAAGATGGCAATCATCAGAGCCTTCAGTTGACTCTCTTTCTTGTGAATGAAAATAGCTCTGCATCAAAAGATGCATATCACCACACATTCTTAGAAAATGAGTAGAAGGATCCAGTTTTAACAACTTCATTTAATCCCTTCTTCACTCCTTCTGCCAAATTCATCCCTCAGATTAATCTTACTTCCTTCACTCCATAAAGCCTCAATTATTCTTGTACTTAATCATCGTTACACACAAGTAGCTGCTTTAATTCTACAAGCAATATCAATTTTGGTTCTCGTTTATTATTGAAACCCCTTTCTAGAACAAGGTCTTTATAATCCATTAAGATCACTTTGCAAAGATAATGTAATCTCACCCTTGCCTTTGCTTTAAAGCCATGTAATTGCCTTTAATACACTGGATCACATCCTCTCACATGTACTTAATATTGGCATTTTACCGCATTATCCCAAAGTCCTTAAATAATCAAGAGACATAAGCTACAAGGACTTTAAAGCTTTCACACCCATTTTTAATTAAGTAGTTTGTTTGATCACATCAAAATGCCATCCATCTTTCATTTGGTTATTGAAAGCAAACCAATTTCAATCCATATTGAAGTTGGACAAGCCAAGATGGCTTGTTTCCAAAAATTACCATTAAAATTAGCCTCTGTCAAATGATACAAAGGTTTAGAGTTCATCAACATTTGAAGCAAAACATTTCAGCATTCATGTAACTAAAGCTCTGAAAGGAGAATGAGTTTACCAACATGCCAAGTACCAGATGAGCATTATGCAGAAGCCATATCTAATTAAGTAGGATTTTAACACAGGAAAATATCATTTGTGGGTGTGACAAGGATATTCAGCTACCATGGGCTTGCTGTTGCCTAAAGCAGTGTTTTTCAACCTAGGCAACTTGAAGATGTCCGGACTTCAATTCCCAGAATTCCCCAGCCAGCGAATGCTGGCTGGGGAACTCTGGGAGTTGAAGTCCGGACATCTTCAAGTTGCCTAGGTTGAAAAACACTGGCCTAAAGTATGAAATATTCTCACTTACACCATGTTCATCAAATACATTTATGATACTAATACTAATAAAGATCATTTGAAGTGTTAGTACCACTTTATAATGCCTGGGTAAGACCACATTTAGAATATTGCATCCAGTTTTGGTTGCCACAACATAAAAAAGATGTTTACAAAGAGTGCAGAGAAGAGCAACAAAGATAATAAAGGGACTGGAGGTTAAAGCATATAAAGAATTGTTGCAGGCTTTGGATATGTCTAGTGAAAAGAAGACTAGGGATGACATCATAGCAGCGTTCCAATATTTGAGAGATTTCCACAAAGGAGAGCTTATTTTCCAAAGCACCAGAAAGCAAGACAAGAAGCAATGGATGGAAACTGGATGGAAAGCAGGACAAGAAGCAATGGATGGAAATCAAGGAGAGAAGCAACCTGGAATTAGGAGAAACTTCCTAACTGTGAGAACAATTAACTAGTGGAAAAAGCTTTCCTTCAGAAGTTGTGAGTGCTTCATCACTGGAGGTTTTTAAGAAGAGATTGGGCAGCCATTTGTCGAGACTGGTAAAGGGCAGTGATGGTGAACCTTTTTCGGCACCGAGTACCCAAACCAGAATGTGCGTGCATGTGCGCTTGTGCGCATGCCAGAGCCCCGAAAACCCAAAAAACTGGCCGACACGCACATGCCTGGTTTTTGGCCATTGTTAGGCTGCTTTTCCGGCCATTGTGAGGCAGTTTGGCACCCACGAAGATCAGAGGCCAGAAGAGCAGCTGGCAACAGTGCGCGTGCCCACAGAGAGGGCTCTACATGCCACCTCTGGCACGTTTGCCATAGATTTGTCATCACGAACCTTGGGTGTCCTGCTTGAGCAGGGGATTGGACTAGAAGATCTCCATAATCCCTTCCAATTCTGTTATATTGTTAAAATATAAAACTGAAATGTTGTTTTGTACACTCCCAGGATATACACTACCTTGCCTCAAGTGTTTATTTACCATCCTGCAAACAGTGGTTCACAAATACAGGGTCACTATGCTTATATATGCTCTACAATTTTCATACCGTAGATCTCTCCATTATATTCTTGAGCCAAGGATATAGTATGCAAAACTGAATGTTGGCCTTATGTTAAATCAGAAATAACATAGAGAAAAATGAAAATATATATGCCTGACACACACCGTTCAAAAGAGTTATTAGCTTTCATAGAAAAGGCATTTTTAAAAAGGTCACAAAGCAAAAACAATATTGTGCTTTAACTCTAGAAAATGGAAGCATTAACAGCTGTTTGGGGGGACAAAGATGCCTGTTCTATTTTCAGCTATCTTCAGCAGTTAAACTTCCTGTTTCTATTTTTGTAGGGGGTTCCCTTGCTTTTCAAATTCTCATTATGCTGACAGGCTTAAACAATGATACGCATGACTGAATTGTACACGCAAACACAAAGACGCATATATATGTATGCAAGGGCTCCTACTAAAGTCAGCAGGAAGCTATTTCGTACTAAACTCTTTACACAGAACAAGGAATGGCTTAATTTGACCTAAGACTTATCTGCACAAAAACTACATATGCACAAAGTGCACAAAGAACTACCCAAGATCTAGAGCATAATTTCAAAAAGCCTCGTACAATTTAGTAACTGCTGTACTAACAAGAAAGAAGGAACACTTTGTTGTTGTTGTTAGTTGCGAAGTCGTGTCCGACCCATCGTGACTCCATGGACAACATTCCTTCAGACCTTCCTGTCCTCTACCATTCTCTGGAGTCCATTTAAGCTCATGCCTACTGCTTTGGTGACTCCACCCAGTAAACTTATTCTCTGTTGTCCCATTCTTCTTTTGCCTTCAATCTTTCCCAGCATTAGGCTCTTCTCCAGTGAATGCACACTAGCATTATCTTAAAATGAGTTTCAAAACAGGGAACATGTCTAATATCAATAAAAACACATAAATCTATTTGAGGTCAGAATCCTTAGAAATGTAATTCTGGCTTCAAAAAGGATTGTTTCATGCTCTATAATCTCACTGTAAACAATCAACATTGGAGACAATTAAAAGCAGCTGCAAACTAGTGAAATAAAATACCATATTAATCCATAAATGGAGTTAACATAAATATTATTCTTGGATGAGGAATGGGACCTAAAGTAAACATGTACCACTTAACCAATTATTTTTTAGTAAGACCATTATAGAACATTTTATCTCTCTGGCAATTAAAAACCAGCTACCGTTAATTTGATTGTGAGACATTATATATAGGGATAATATAAATTTGGAATAGTTAAGCAAATCCATGTGTTATCCTATTCAAAATAGAAATATAAAGGGGCACTGTGGCTCAGTGGTTAAGACGTTGAGCTTGTTGATCAGAAAGATCAGCAGTTCGGGAATTCTAATCCTTAATGCTGTGTAACAGAGTGAGCTCCTGTTATTTGTCCCAGCTTCTGCCAACTTAGCAGTTCGAAAGCATGTAACAAAATGCAAGTAGAAAAATAGGAACCATCTTTGGTGGGAAGGTAACAGTGCTCCAAGCGCCTTCGGTATTTAGTCATGCCAGCCACATGACCACAGAGATGTCTTTAGATAGTGCTGGCTCTTCGGCTTTGAAACAGAAATTAGCACCACCCCCTACAGTCAGGAACAACTAGCACATATGTGTGAGAGGAACCTTTACCTTTACCTTAAACATGACTGAAAGCTTCCTTTGTCCTATAACAAAGTATAAAGGATATACTTTGTCTTTTGGAACCAAAAGCCCACAACATTTCAACAGGAGGATATAGCCAAGCAACAGATAAAAGCAGAGATAGAATTCTTGCCATTATGTCATTCATTCATTTGTGTCTGTCTGTCTGTCTGTCTACAGTACTTAGTGGATTTGGAATTTTCTTTCCAAACCAAATAATCCCTCCTCCCTCTCCCAGATCCATAGAGACTGTAACTTCTGGTCAGGATGTCCTTTTACAGGAAGATGCTAGATATGGGTTTCTTAAGATTGCTTGCTGAGTTTGCCTGCAGACTCAGAAAAATTTGCTGGACAAAAAAAAAAGACAGGAAACCTTGTGCAAGTTTAGATGGAGGTTACATCACACTAACATTTTATTTCGAATTTTAATTTGTAACTACAAGCATAAATTCAATGATTACTAATAGTTGCTTTTTTTACACTGGATATGAGATCGCTTAAGAAACCAAGTGACCTTCAGCATCATAAACCAATGTAGGAATGTTGGCCTTTAAGAGACAAAAAAAAACATTTTAGTCACCCTTCTGCAGAAGTCATACACAAACACACACTGGGTGAGGCTAATACCAATGTCTAGCACACTTGACACGGATAGGATTTCCTAATACATTAATGTTCAGCCTAGTGCACTTAAATCCGTATCTTGGATAGAGTAAATCAATGCACTGCTAAGAAACCTGAAGAATTAAAATGGCCACTCTGGGGACTAAGTGTACGTAAAAACCTGATCTCTAGCAAAGGAAGAAACAAATTTTAAAAAGAACAAAAAGGGCGTTGGTACTTACTTGATACGCCTCTTCTCATAGTGGGGGGAGGAGTATCCAGAATGGGGTTGACCTTGTCCTCTCATGATTGAATGAGTCAGAAAAGCTCTTTGGGCAACGCCCCACGGCCACCAGGTATTCCCCATATTTGACAAAGAGCTCTATCCGACTTGTTGCACCGTTCACTCCAGACTCTTAATTCAGCTCTTAGCTTTTATCGTCTTCAACATCAATATTTATATAACTTCATAAACAATGAACATAACACTTAGTCGTACAAACATAGTCAGGGAGGGACTGGATACTCCTCCCCCCCCCCACTATGAGAAGAGGTGTATCAGGTAAGTACCAACGCCCTTTCTCCATAGTGAGGGGGGAGGAGTATCCAGAATGGGATGTACCGAAGCCTGCACGTCCCTAGGGAGGGAGACCCCTGAGGCCCCATGTCCCCCATTCATGCCAGTTGAGGCGTGGGCCCTGCCCTGTGAACCACCTGCAACACCCTGTGGCCAAAGAGGCTTCTGCCGAGGCAAAAGAGTCCAGTTTATAGTTCCTAGCAAAGGGAGATGGGAAAGCCCACATGGCTGCCCTGCAGATTTCAGCCAGGGATGCCTGTGTGGCCCAGGCCGTGGATGTGGCTGCGTTCCGTGTGGAGTGAGCTGTGATATGATTGGTGTCAATAAGCCCTGTGATTGGTATGCAGTGGCAATGCAGATTCGCAACCACCTGCCTATTGTGGTGGAAGTCACCTTGTTACCCATGCACTGGCTGATTATTTAAAAGAAAGTCAAGAACATCTATTAATCGAAGGAAGGCCCAACAGACGAAACAAGAATACAGAAAAGATGTGATAAAATCAAGATGGAGAGTTGGCAGAACAAAGCACTGCATGGCCAATTTCTGGAAAAAATAAAAGATAAAGTGGACAGTGAACAAACTTGGTTATGGTTAACAACAGGTACAGTGAAAAAAGAAACAGAGTCACTAATCCTGGCTGCGCAAGAACAAGCTATCCGCACAAATGCCATTAAGGCTAAAATCGAAAAATCCTCTGATGATGCCAAATGCAGACTTTGCAAAGAAGCTGTTGAAACTGTTGATCACATACTCAGCTGCTGTAAAAAAATCGCGCAGACTGATTATAAATTGCGGCACAATTCAGTAGCACAAATGATCCATTGGAATTTGTGCAAAAATTATAATATTAAAACAGCAACAAACTGGTGGGAACATCAGCCTGAAAAAGTCACCGAAAATCAGATGGTCAAGATCTTGTGGGATTTCCGTATACAAACCGACAAAATACTGGCGCATAATACACCAGACATCACACTGGTTGAGAAAAATAAGGTCACAATCATAGACATCGCAATACCAGGTGATAGCAGGGTCGCCGAGAAGGAACATGAAAAAATCGCAAGATACCAGGACTTAAAAATCGAAATTCAACGACTATGGCACAAACCAGCAGTGGTAATTCCAGTGGTAATTGGCACACTGGGTGCTATTCCAAAAGCACTGGAATTACATTTAAAACAGTTAAAAATTGACAAAATCACCATCAGTCAAATGCAAAAAGCCGCACTGCTTGGATCTGCACGCATATTACGAAAATACGTTACGACGTCCTAGGCCCCTGGGTGGGGCCCGACTAGTAACCAATGCCAAATCCGGCGAAACAACTGGCCGCTGTGATACAATTGTATAATAATAATAATAATAATAATAATAATAATAATAATAATAATAATAATAATAATAATAATAATAATAATAATAAAGAAAGAAAATGCAAAGAAAATGAAGCCTACAAATACTTAGGCATTCTGCAGTTGGATAACAACAAGCATGGAGAAGTAAAAACTATTGTCAGGCGAGAGTACACCAACAGAGTTAGGAAAATTTTGAAATCTAAATTGAATGGTGGAAATACAATCAAGGCCATAAATACCTGGGCAATACCAGTTATAAGATACACAGCTGGCATAGTTAACTGGACACAAGCTGATTTGGACCTTTTGGACCGAAAAACCAGGAAACTAATGACAATGCACTACAGTTTACATCCACGTGGTGATACTGATAGACTATACCTGCCCCGAAAATCAGGTGGCAGAGGATTATTACAAGTGAAGCAAACAGTTGAAGAAGAAAAACATGCACTGGCTGATTATTTAAAAGACACTCAAGAACATCTATTAATTGAAGTAAAGAACAAAAATCTACTGAAGGCCCAACAGACAAAACAAGAATACAGAAAAGATGTGATAAAATCAAGAATGGAGAGTTGGCAGAACAAAGCACTGCATGGTCAATTTCTGGAAAAAATAAAAGATAAAGTGGACAGTGAACAAACTTGGTTATGGTTAAAAACAGGTACATTAAAGAAAGAAACAGAGTCACTAATCCTGGCTGCGCAAGAACAAGCTATCCGCACAAATGCTATTAAGGCCAAAATCGAAAAATCCTCTGATGATGCCAAATGCAGACTTTGCAAAGAAGCTGATGAAACTGTTGATCACATACTCAGCTGCTGTAAAAAAATCGCGCAGACTGATTATAAATTGCGGCACAATTCAGTAGCACAAATGATCCATTGGAATTTGTGCAAAAATTATAATATTAAAACAGCAACAAACTGGTGGGAACATCAGCCTGAAAAAGTCACCGAAAATCAGATGGTCAAGATCTTGTGGGATTTCCGTATACAAACCGACAAAATACTGGCGCATAATACACCAGACATCACACTGGTTGAGAAAAATAAGGTCACAATCATAGACATTGCAATACCAGGTGATAGCAGGGTCGCCGAGAAGGAACATGAAAAAATCGCAAGATACCAGGACTTAAAAATCGAAATTCAACGACTATGGCACAAACCAGCAGTGGTAATTCCAGTGGTAATTGGCACACTGGGTGCTATTCCAAAAGCACTGGAATTACATTTAAAACAGCTAAAAATTGACAAAATCACCATCAGTCAAATGCAAAAAGCCGCACTGCTTGGATCTGCACGCATATTACGAAAATACGTTACGACGTCCTAGGCCCCTGGGTGGGGCCCGACTAGTAACCAATGCCAAATCCGGCGAAACAACTGGCCGCTGTGATACAATTGTATAATAATAATAATAATAATAATAATAATAATAATAATAATAATAATAATAATAATAATAATAATAATAATAATAATAATAATAATATAAAATACAAAAGGGGGCATCTTCCCACATGTTAAAAACAAGGAAATGTTAAGGAAATGATTGGTCCCTTGCTGGGAGAAAGTGGCCAGAAGGTGACAAGCAGCAGGGGTAAAGCAGAACTATTTAACTCATGTTTGGCATCTGTCTTTACCCAAAGGGATAAAACAGTCCAACCTATCAAGAACAGCACCCCAAAAATCAGATTAGGAACCCAAAATGAGATAGGGAAGAAAATGGTAAGTGAGCACGTGTCTGCCCTAGCCAAGGTCCAATTCCCAGGACCAGATGGGTTACACCCCAGGAATCTGAAGGAACTGGCAGACGAGATCTCCAAACAACTGAACTATATCTATCAGAGATCCTGGAGTACCGGAGAACTACCATAGGATTGCTGATGTAGTTCCCCTCTTCAGAAAGGGAGAAAACAGATCAAGAGCCCAAAGCCAACATGGGTTTGTCAAAAACAGATCATGCCAGGCTAGCCATATTGCCTTCTTAGATAACACTATGGTCCTATGGTCCACTAGTGACAACACTAGTGGACCATAGGAATGCCACTGATATAATTTACTTGGATTTCAGCAAGTCCTGATAAGGTAGACCATAACCTACTACTAGATAAAGTAGAAGAATGTGGGTTAGACATTGTCACACCAGATGGCTTTGTAACTGGTTGACCAACCGCACAGACCTGTACTCCTCGATGGAACTGCCTCTTCATGGAGGGAAGTATGCAGTGGAGCATCCCAAGGCTCTGTGTTGGGCCCAATGCTCTTCAACATCTTCATCAGTGAATTTGATGAGGGTATTAGGTATGTAAGCTGACAGTTGGGTTAACACTATATATGTCATGATAGTAGTGCTGTTTCTTTAAGTACTGCTGTTATCTCAAGCGGTCATAAGAAGGAGCCAGAATGACTGTTAGCTCTCTGTTTGTTAAATGCTGATCGGTGGGGGGGACTCATCAGATTTACAGATGACCCCAAGCTGGCAGGAGTAGCTAACACTCCAGAATACAGGCTAAAGATATAGAAGGATCTTGATACATTTGAACATTGGGCAATGTCTAAGAAAATGAGATTCAATGAAGTAAGGTTCTACCTTTAGGCAACAAAAACGAAATGCACAGGTACAGAATACCTTGCTCCACAGTAGTAACTGTGAGGGGGATCTTGGAGTCCTAGTGGACAACCCTTTAAATATGAGCCAGCAGTGTGCAGCAGCTGCCAGAAAGACCAACACAGTTTTAGGCTGCATAAACAGAGGAATAGAATCAAGCTCACGTGAAGTGTTAATACCACTTTATAAGGCCTTGGTAAGGCCATACTTGGAATTCTGCATTCAGTTTGGTCACCATGATGTAGAAAGGATATGGAGACTCTAGGAAGAGTGCAGAGAAGAGCAACAGAGGGGATCAGGGGACTGGAGGCTAAAACCTATGAAGAACGGTTGCAGGACCTGGGTATGTCTAGTTTACTGAAAGGAAGGACTAGGAGAGACGTGATAGCAGTGTTCCAATATCTCAGGGATTGCCACAGAGAGGAGGCAGCCCAACTATCCTCCAAGGCATTTGAGTGCAGAACAAGAAGCAATGGGTGGAAACTAATCAAGGAGAGAAGCAACTTAGAACGGAGGAGAAATTTCCTGACAATTAGAACAATTAATCCAGAAGTTGTGAATGCCCCAACCCTGGGAGTCTTTAAGCTGTTGGATAGCCATTTGTCTGAAATGATATAGGATTTCCTGCCTAGGCAGAGTGTTGGGCTAGAAGACCTCCAAGGTCCCTTCCCACTCTGCTATTGTATTGTATACAATAGTATTGTATTGCATTGTATTTTGCTCTTTGCCTAGTCGCCCCCACCCTTGGAAAGACTTCAGGGGTAATCTCTAATCTGATTGGAGGCTCTTCTGTCCCTCCATTGAGAGCTGCAGCCTTTAGCAGTGAGGGCTGATTTCTGCTTGTGTTTTCCCAGCTGCAGGGGGCTGCCATCTTGGGCCACATGGGGCCTCTCCTCCCCCTTCTTCCCAAATGGCTCTGTGGGGCAAATACGATAGCCCCGCCCTCACGAATGAGCAACAAAAAACACAGCTTGTGCTACTAAGAGCTGCTGGCCTCCTACTGAGAGCCTTCTCGCCCCCCCTTCTTTCTCCCATTTAAAGGGGAGTGTTCTTAAAGGAGAAGCCTCTGGAATTCTCCTGAGACTCAGAAAGGGGCAGAATAGGGTTTGCATAAATCCTGAAAGCAAGGTTGCTGAAACCCAGATGACAAAGTCATTGCTGCCTGAAGAGAAAACTAGTGATCTTTCCTCAGTTTCCAGGGGCGTGGGGAGGGACTCCTCCTGCTGCTGGCCTTGTGGCAGCTGCCTCTGCATTTCCTACTTGGAAGTAGGCTGGGGGGAGGGAGGAATTGATCCACCGCTTGCCTCTTTAACCCCCCTTGATGGAGATATGCCTCCTTTTGGCCTTTGCCTGCCTCCCCCGCCCTTGGCTAATGCCTCTGCGATGGTCTCTAACCTTTTTAAGGGCTCCTCAGAGCCTCCGGTAGTGGTTGTTGCTGCAGGGCTGAGAGCTGGGCTCCTGCCGGCCTCCTCAGAACTGCTGGGGGCCGCCATCTTGGACCACGTGGTTTCAAGATGGCCCCGGCTCCAAATTCAAAAGGCTCCTCTTTGCTGGAACACATGGAAATGGCTTGTGCCTTTGCAGGCTGCCATGTGGCTGCCGCTGCCACTGGAGGCTCTCTCTCTCACCTCCCCCTGCCTCCCGCAGCTCTTTCTGAGCCTCTCCAGCTCTCAGCTTGTTTACTGGTAATCACTGCCAGCGCAGGCTCTCCAGGGCGTTTTAACAACCCGCGGTTCGTGGCTCAACCCCTGAGGGGAGCGGAGGAGCGCTCCTGCTCCTGAGAAGCCTTTGCGGCAAGGGCTTGCCTGCAAGAGGCTTGTGCCCTGTTCTCCTGCTTGCCCGGCAAAGGTCCTCACTGAGTGACTCCATCTCACTCAGTGGCCAGGGCAGCGTGCTGCCCCAGGGGGCTTGTGGCAGTCCAGTCCTTGTAGGAGGAGGCTGTGCGCGATGTAGGGAGGCAGGATTCGCCGGGTTGAAGCTTATTTTCCTTAATCCTTTGTAAATTATTGGAGGTCCAGAGTGGTGCAACCTTTAGAGCCGAGGTGGCACAGTGGTTAAATGCAGCACTGCAGGCTGACTGCAGTTCTGCAGTTCGGCTGTTCAAATCTCACCGGCTCAGGGTTGACTCAGCCTTCCATCCTTCCGAGGTGGGTAAAATGAGGACCCGGATTGTTGTTGGGGGCAATATGCTGACTCTGTAAACCGCTTAGAGAGGGCTGAAAGCCCTATGAAGCGGTATATAAGTCGAACTGCTATTGCTTTCCAGTGAGTGGATGAGTCAAATATGGGGAATACCTGGTGGCCAGGGGGCGTTGCCCAAAGAGCTTATCTGACTCTTCCAATCATGAGAGGACAAGGTCAACCCCATTCTGGATACTCCTTCCCCCTCACTATGGAGAACTCCCAGTTCAATGTGTTCATCTACTCCCAGCGGTACCACTAAGCTGCTACAAATATGTCACCCATCTTCCAATAAAAACAAGAGCTTTGTTAAGACAAACCAAACTTGCCACAGAAAGCATATGGCCAAGGAAAAGCAAGAATTGGAAATGGACCCCACAACTGGAGTGACCAGTTTCTGATAGGCAGATGAAAACTACGACCAGCAGTAGAAAGATCTACCCAAAGCCCCTCAGCCGATTGCTGTCTCATTTTTTTTCAAGAGTAAATACCCGTAATAGTAATAGTTTAGTATTTTACTAAACAGGCTAATTCAATGGCAGAACTTTGAATAACCATTCAATAGCTCTTTTTGTTTTGTTTTGTCTTGCCAGGTAAAGCAAATAGGGAAGGTTCCTGTCAAAATCTCTTTTCCAGAAATGTTGGAAAATAAAAATAGAAACCTAACACAAAGGCTCAAGTGCAACTATATACAGGTAGTCCTTGACTTTCAGCCACAATTGATTCATGTTGTTAAGTGAAACATTTGTTAAGTGAGTTTGTCCCATTTTATAACTTTTCTTACCACAGTTGTTAAGTGAATCACTACAGTTAGTAACAGGGCTGTTAAATGAATCTGGCTTCCCCATTGACTTTGCTTGTCAGAAAATCCCAAAAGGTGATCACATGACCCCGGGACACTGCAACCTTCATAAATATGAACCCGTTGCCAAGCATCTCAATTTTGATCATGTGACCATGGGGATGCTACAATGGTCATAAGTCACTTTTTCGGTATCGTAACTTAGAACGGTCACTAAATGAACTGTTGTAAGTTGAGGACTACTTGTACTGAATATCAACGGAGGTGGTACAAAGAAGGGAAATGTCCACTGAAGCATTAAAACATCTCTTCTTATTCTAAATAAGAATAAAAAAAATAATCATACTTTTTTCTCCTATTTGAGAGAGAAAAAACCCTTCCCAACAAAACATTATTGTCATCCAAGGCCTTAGACTTTAGCAAAAAGGCATTGATAATAATCTTTTGAAACTGACCATCTGCTAAACAAATATACTTCAGTTATATGAGCATTTTATGGATAATAGATCATGAAAACAGTATACAAATCAGCATAAACATACATTGTGGACCTTTAGATCAGATTCCTCAAGTGAGTTTCTCTACCTTAGCAAGTTCAAGAGGTATAGAATTCAATTCCCAGAATTCCCCAGGTAACAATGCTAGATACAGGTCAAAGTTGTAGATACAGGCTGAGAAACACAGCCTCATCTTAGCATAGAATAATATTCTATTTGCATAAATAACTGAACACAAAAATATTCCAGTAATACAACACATTATTAAATTGTTGCATAGTTGTTGGGATATGTAATGCAAAGACATACAATGCACACACACACACATATACATATAGGCATGGTTTTAAAATTTTAAACCAGACCTTAACATATTATAAAAATAGTTCCTGTATATAACTCTGTGGATGGTATATACATTAACAATCCAGTCCTCATTCCCTGTCCCTCTAAAGAGGAGGAAAATGAATGCAGGATTTGAAACCAATTTAACTCTCCCACAGGATCCAATTAATGGACTGTCTTGAACAGTCTATCAAAAATGAAGATAATCTAGTTTCTGAAAAACAGATGAAACAGCCATAGTCAAAGTTTTTCAACATTAGGGTAACTAAAAAAAAAGTTGAATATGTGCCAACTTTCTCAAAGCTTATTTCCTTTAGTCTTGAACAAAGTGCAGAAGAACAGCTGTGTCTTTTCTGATCTTATTTGGAAGGAGTTTTGTTTGGAAAGAACTAAGAATGATCTTGAAAACACAAAGATACAATGGCAGAATTCAACCACATGCGTTAAAAAAGTGAATGGCACAAGTCCTGTCTCAAGCTCAGTTTTTTTGACATTATTCTGAATACTCAAAACCAGGGTTTGCAACACACAGGTTAGAATTTGAGAAATCAGGAATTAGCCCGTTTGTTTGTTTGTTTGGGAATTGAAAAGAGAAATCTTAACTCTTTTCCATTGAAACAATAAAAATGGACTGAAAATATAGGTCTCACCCAATCCAGAAATCAAAGCTACAAAGGGGCAATTGGGGATATACCAGTATGTACAGTCAACAGTCTGCCTAAACAACTGATCCACACCAAAATGAGCTTTCTCACTTCAAGATGTTCTTCTTATCAAAATACCCTGAATGATATCTTGTGATGTTTCAGTCAAAGCTTAATCAAGTGCTATGTTTTCAGGTGCAAAGTTCTATTTAAATGCTATAGTTTATTAGAATATTTTGCAGCACTCTGAAAGCAATCCATTTACATCCATTTAAGAATAATTATAAACAAATAAAAATGGTACTGTTCCATTAATTTACCTCCTTCACAATAAATATTAGGTACATTTAGAAGCAGCACTCATCCAATTGTGTTAGAGCAATTAAATAATTATCAAGGAGGGAAAGTGTTCAGCAGCACTGAAAATATTGAAGAAGAGCAGTGTACCTACAATAAAAGTTGTTTTAAAGCAGCCGTGGCATAAGTTTCAGTCAAACCAATATCACAAAGTCATGAATTGACTTTTGAATTCAACATTATTTGAGAAGGAATCCCCAAGAAGAATCAAAAATAGCCATTGAAACTTACAAATACAAGCTGTTCACAAAAAGCTTCTTAAACATCATGAGTTAGAGCCAGCTTGTAACTAAGTCCAAGCAACAAAGATTAGTCATAGTATGCTAACTCCATAATTCTCTGAAAGTTGTTGACACAAAACTTATCTTATTCATGCCAACCATCTGAGTTCACAAGACTTCATTTGACCTTGAATTCCATATCCTGCTTCAGAGCGACATGTTCAGGAAGATACAGAAATGGTCCAGTTTCAATTAACTTGAGCTAAAAATTTAGTTGAAATTGATCCATTGCCAGATTTTCATCAACCTTGAAATTATAATTTAAAAATGCAATTTATGATTTGCAATTTTAAAATGGTCTAAGAATCCATCAGAAAAAATGTCTTTAACACCCTTCATGTGCCACATCTTCCCAAAATAGCCACTTTATATAATCTGGAATGGGATTAGAGTATATAAATAAACATTTCTCACTCACAAAATAAATTGCCATTAAGCATTCCGTTATTTTTTTAAGTATTAAGAACCAAGTTGACTATCTGCTTCATGAAGCTAATCCAGAGCTGTTCTCTACCAAAGAAGATACTTCATTAGGAAAATATAATTAATAGGGACCACATCTTGGCTTGGAAAGCAAACAGCATTAAGTCTGGATAGTATTTGAATGGATACTAAAATAGAGCAGTTGAGAAATATCTCCGAAGAAGGTAATAACAAGCCACTTCCTTACTGTGGCCAAGATATCCATGAAGTCATTAGGAATTAAAGTTGATTTGGAGGAGATTCATTTTAATAAACAGAAGCAGCTGAGACTTTTCATGATATCTTCTAGTGCTGAGGAGTCCAAAACCTTCAAAAATGTCACAAGATTAAACCTATGATCTTCTATATCCACATCACATCTACTACCATTTCAATGTTTATCAGTCTATTTTTCTCTTAAATAAGTTACTGGATGGGTGGAGGGAGGATACGACCTCCTCAATCAAAAATATAGCTTATAAGTAGCATAATAATCAAAACAAAAAGACTACCTGTATTCATTCCAGTGATACAATTCTATCATCTAAAGATTTTCTTCAACCTTTATCACCAGACAGGAAAGTCAGTTGGGGATCTCAAACCATTCTTGATTTGGTTATAACACCAATTGCCACCACCAATAACTTACTCAACAAAAATCCCCATAAATAGTAGTTTAATAAATAGCAATTGTTTAAACTGAATGATTGGCTTGTATTCTTGTATATATGGGTATGTCCATTTGATATTAACTAATTTCATATCAGGGATGAATTCCCCGCAAAAATAAATCAGTATTTTTTAAGGCATTATTTTTAATAGTTTGCCCTGGTACTCTAGTTCCCACACAGCACTAATACATAAAACATGATTTCATATATTATGCAACACAAAAAGAAAAATGCCAATTTTGGCTTAGGTTTAGGTAAACTAGTACGTGGCCAAACTCCATACATATATACCAAAATGTTTCTCTTCATTTTCATTTTGATCATCATGGCTTACAATGACTTGCAAGTACAACACTTCTAAAATCCCAGAATTATCAAAATTATGACTATAATTCTGGATAAATGAGGATACTTTGATTACATTTATATATCAGAAAGTAAACTTTCTATTAGCATTAATTAGGGTTCTAGTAACTAAAACTAACAACATATTTACATTAAAAATGGAAGAAATATTTCCAGGCATAGAAAATATTGAAAAAAGTATATCCTTAAATGGATATACTTTTGCAGGATACTGTTTATTTGTTTATTTATATAACTGTTTATTCAACATTATATAACACTGACTGTATACATTAACATAGCATGCTGCCCATTTTTGTGTGTAATGTTAAGCCAGGATAGTCAACCATGGCTTGTTGGGTCTCACAGAACATAAACCATCCAACTGATCCAATTGAGGGGCAAAGATAACGTAGTGATTGTCTGCTTCATAAACATGTGATAATCAAAAAAACATTTATTGTGATTGTTTTCATTAACATGACAGCCAAAAAGAAGTGAAAAGAAAAGGTTTTTCGTAAGAATGATATGAGATGAATTGGATAGTATGGCTGTGTTGCTATCAAGAGTCAAAGGGCAAATTGTGTCATGGAGCCCTATACAGCATTTATCAGGGAGAACTTAAACAAAATGTTTCTTTTCTCACATATAGTTTATTAGCTGTGCAAGGCAAATTTGTGTGAGCCCAGGAAACATAGCACCTCCACCCACTATTTCCACAACAGCAACTCTATGAAATAGTTGCACTGGAGAAAGTGACTGACTCAAAGTCACCCAGTCAGCTTCTTGTGGCTGATGATAAGACTAGAACCCGAATCTCTCATGCACCAGCTGTCCAGTTACACCCCACTGAATAGTTAGCTTTTCCCAAAGCATGAGCAACTTACCCTTACGAGACTTGGAGCGACAGATGAGCAAGGTATCTTCACATACTTCAGGCACTTCTCATGAGACATAAAATTGCAAACTGTGGAAAACAAATATACATGTCAATTTGTATTAAGAAACAGACAAAGGTCCCACTTAGTCCATTCATTACCATTCAATAATGTGTTGTATGAATTAATACATTATTTTACCTGTATTGATTCTCCTGCCAATTAGCTTTATTGTCTCCTGCTTAGTGCAGGTAATATGAAACATGGAAAAAAGCTTATTATTATCTTTACTCAATGAATAAAAATCCATGAAATATCCTTGGAAGAATTATGGTCTTTCCACATGGAAAAACTGTTTCAACTCCCTCATTCTTTAAATTAATTTTCTATACATCTAGTTGCACACCCATGCTTCGCTATGAAACTATGTGATCGGGCTTGATAAATTGACATTTAAATTTGAAAATTAATGAGGAGTTTATAGAGGCACTGTATTATTTCATTAGAGATGGTAAACTAAGCTTCTGTTACAGATTAAGACATTATTGTAAGTCTAACAATAATAAATTAGATGGGTTTAAGCCCTTTAATCCCACCAGCACCCAGTTGCAACTGGCAGTTGGAACAGAACAGTGGGGAAAGGGAGTAGAATATCTAACCCCTTAGCATCAGAGTGTTAATATAATACTGTATAAGAAATACTAATGATCTGATGGTCATTTCGACAAATCCTTTCTTAGCGAGCACCTAGAAGCCAAGAGGAACATACATGCCAAATTTCAGATTTGTATGCTTTACAGTTTTGGAGATTTTGTGATGAAGCACGATTGGCATTTCGCTTTTATATAGAGAGATTTTGTCTGATACCCATGAACCAGAGGTATACATAATTTTCTAGTACACCATTGTTTTAAGATTAGCATTATAATCTTGAATGTTTTATTTTCAGTTTCTTTTTCTAAACTGACCTTGAATCTATCTCTTTCACAGCATTCTATGCTCTTCAAACTACAAGTAAAAGAATTAATATATGTGGCAATATAAACTCAAATTACGCAGATGAAAACCTAATCTCTCCAAATTTCCAGCAGGTTTGTTTTACAACTGTGAGTATGGACATAAATATAAAATAAAGAGCAATATAAATGTAACTTGTCTCATTACACAAAACTAACTTTAAGAAGTCAATTTTCTGGTTATAAAAATAAAGTAGACCTTTTAAATAGTCTTGATATGTTTATACCATGTTTCCCCAAAAATAAGGCATGGTCTTATTTTCTTTTGACCCTCAAGATAAGCGCTTGGCCTTATTTTCGGGGAGGTCTTGTTATTTTTGAGGTGCAAGAGGCGGCAAGCATGGTCACCTCATGGCTGCTGCTGTGTTGCAATATTTTCAGGAAGGGCTTATTTTAGCACATGTGCTCAAAAGCCCAATTGGGCTTATTATCTGGGGAGGTCTTATTTTCAGGGAAACAGGGTATTAAGTTTGCATTTTGCATAAAGGATATTTTTTCTCATTCTGTGATCTCTTCAGCATAACATATAAAGTCCTGAAATTATCAGTTACTAAATAGAAAGGCATTTTTTTTTCCTGATTTCTAGATGTTAAGGTGAAGTACTGGAACAGTTAATTTTTCCTTTCCAATTTGTTTTACGTCATGCTGATTAAATTCTCTGCCAGCTAAAGTAACAAGCAAAAAGTGGATAACATAAAGTTTTGTAAAAGTGCTTGGTTTGGGTAATCACTTGAGAACTCTGAAATGTAATGCAAGAAAGCCAAAAGCAGAATAGAGGAAAAGGTATTAAAGTCTTAAAATGCATAGATGTTATTCTTTGCTGTAACACTTTAAACCAAGAGGTTTTAAATTCTTACAGGATGCAGAACCTGTTCATTAAAAAAAAAAGATCTGGAATCCCTGGTTCAAGAGGGGTGAGGCTTCCGGCTTTCTCCATTAGAAGCTAAAAGTTGAAAAATCCTATTCCAAACTTGATTTCATAAAAAGGGTTGCTATGGAACAGGAATAATTTGGCAATCAAAAAGGGCAAATTTTAAAGCTTGCTATATCCAAAAGAATAGTTTTGTAATGTCAAAACAAAGACTAATATTTTTGTCTGGCTTAGGAAATAAGTCTGAAATAAACACAACTTCTGTTGAAATGTTTGGAAAAGCAAGTTTACAATACTTTATAAATGTGCCATTTTAAGTATAAATTTACTCATTGTTTATTTATTAGCATGATTTTGACAGAAGTTCTTAATCAAGATCCTTTTCTAAGACCTTCTTCTCACAGTTATTAATGAACAACAGGCTATTTTTCTATAATATAGTGCCATGATGGTGAACCTATGGCATGCAGGTGGCACACAGAGCCCTCTCTGCGGGGACGCCAGCCTTGGCCCATTCCAGCCCGTATGCGAACACGTCTCCTGCCGGCCAGCTGGTCTTTGGGTCTCTGCCACACATGTGCGGGGACCATGTGGGGGCCGTGTGCATGCATGCATGGGAGAAAGGGCACATGCACGGGAGGTGCTTGCATTGTATTTTGGGGTCTCGCGCAGCACCCCATGCCACATTTTGGGCCTGGAAAGCCTCCTGCACCAACCTGGAAGCCAAAAACTGGCAAGGGAGGGTTGGGCAGATGTGTGGAGGGAGTCACGGGGGTGGTAGTGTCACACGCACATTGCATTATGGGTGCAGCATGCGTGGGCACTTTCAGCACACGACAACAAAAAGGTTAGCCATCACTGATATAGTGAATGACCTCAGAAGAAATGACACATTACTATCATTTTTAAAAACAATTAAATGAAACAAGAGAATATTGCCATAACTACCCACATTTTTAAAATATATATATTTTAGACAAAAGCTACAAAATTAACATATTTTACATATATATATATATACAGATGTAGGTTTCATCCATAATGGCTGGATGAAAGGGCAGAGAAAGAAAAATGTCTCTCCATGGGTGCATGTCTGGTGGGGAATCCTGGGAATTGAAATCTACACATTTTTAAGTTACCAAGGTTGAGAAACACTGTGTTAAAATATCTGGGTGTACATTCCTCAACTCATTCTCTAAGAAATGCTGAGTGCCAAAGAATTGAGGCCTTTGAACTATGGTACTGGCAAAGACTACTGCGAGTCCCTTGGACTGCAAGACAATCAAACTGATCAGTCCTAGAGGAGATCAACTCTGATTGCTCTTTAGAAGGCCAGATCCTGAAGATGAAACTCAAATACTTTGGCCACCTAATGAGAAGGAAGGACTCTCTGGAGAAGAGCCTAATGCTGGGAAAGATTGAGGGCAAAAGAAGAAGGGGACGACAGAGAATGAGGTGGCTGGATGGAGTCACCGAAGCAGTCCATGTGAGTTTAAATGGGCTCCAGAGGATGGTAGAGGACAGGAAGGCCGGGAGGAACTTTGTCCATGGGGTCACGATGGGTCAGACACGACTTTGCAACTAACAAAGACAACAACATATTGCAATGCTCTTCTGGAGAATCGCTGATATAAAAATAAAACACCCACAAACAATCAGCTACAAGATTACACTACGTCACAAGATCTTGCTCTGGACTCCAAATCATCCAATATGAATTAAAGAAATCTCTATTTTTTCTGTAGTATTTCCCAAACCAAAGAACCACCCTATGATTTTCATCCCTTTCGCTTTTTATTTACATGAACATACCTCACTCTGGCAATCAAATGTAATCCCAAGCGAAGTGGTAGGGCTTTGTTCTTAAATCACTATATTCAGCAGTTTCCTAATTAACTGATATTTTACTGATGAGTTCCCCAAAATATTCCTTTGTTATATAAACCAGGGCAATGTCACAGTCAGCTACATTTTCTGTGCTAATCTAGGATAAAGTAGTAGGCAATTATATCCAGTTATGCAGAACTTAATTTCAGCACGAGACATGCAACAAATAGTTGTTTAAATATTAACTTGGGCTAGAATTCAATTTTAAAAATTATGTCCATAATTTTAATTACTTTAAAACAGACAAGTCAGTTGTTTAATTTTTTTTAAATTACTCCCATAATTTTAAATACTTTAAAGTTTAATTACTTTAAAACTGCTTGGAGGTGCTAGGTGTTGAGGGAGGGGGGTCAGATATATTTAATAAATTATTATTATTATTTTAAGCTATAGATGCTGACAAAGTTCGAAAGAAAAACAACACTGATTCTGGCTACATTTCACAAAACCCCTTGTTTGTTTAATAAATTTTGCACTGTTTCCTGTTTCACAAATAGTTGTCTTAAAGCAGTAAATGCCATGAAGCTTTTTCCAGTGAAGTACATAAAAGGCAAGACAAGAAACAATGGATGGAAACCAATCAAGCAGAGAAGCAACCTGGAATTAAGGAGAAACTTCCTAAGTGAGAACATTTAACTGGTAGAGCTTGCCTTCAGAAGCTGTGGGTGCTTCATCAATGGAGGTTTTAAAGAAAAGACTGGATAGTCACTTGTCTTAAATGGTATAGGCAAGGTCTCCTGCTTAAGCGGGGAGTTGAAACTAGAAGACCTCCAAAGTGCCTTTCAGCTGTATTCTGATTGAATGAAATTGGCAAGGTCTTCCAACTGCTTCCCGTGGCACATAGCTCAAGAGTTTTCCCAACTCTTATGGAACAGTTTTTCTATGAAAAATATATGGAGCTCAAAAAATTATGACATATCTTTCCCACCCCAACTGAAAGTTGGAAAGAAATTAAATATAGGGGCTTAAGAAATCTGACTTACTGTCCACCTGCCTGTCTATCAGCAGAATAAGTTGCCAAATCCTGAAAAGCTGATACAGATATTCAACTTACAACCGTAATTGAGCCTAGAATTACATTGGGTAAGTCATGCCAGTTGTTAAGCAGGTCACCTCACCCTATTTTACAACTTTTTGGTAGTGTTCATTAAGTGAATCATTGCAGTTGTTTAAGTGAATGCTATGGTGTCTGCAACAGGTGGTATTTACCAGAAATCAGAAGTAAAAACTGGTTACCAGAAATCACAAATAGACATTGCTGTCCAGCAAAAAACTTAGCAAATCACGGTCATGTGGATTAATGTGAGCTAGCTTCCAAGTGCCCAAATATGACCACATGGAGAGAGCAACCATCAGAACTTCCAATTTGTGTCATAAGTAGCCTTGGACAGGTCTGTTGTAATTTTTGCTTGTAAATTGACGACCACATGCAATGGTGGGAGAACCTGGCTAAAGAAAAACCAATGGCAGATCTGGCTTGATGCTGTGCAGAAAAATATTTCAGAAAAATCCTTCCCCCCCCCCCTCCAATTCATCCCATAAAAAAAGCCTTGCGGGGAAATTTGGAATACTACTGACAAACTCTCCATTCTAAGTCCCCGCCCTTCCTCCTTCCTGTCATATGACTCCGAGCCAGTGGTGGCTTCCATACTTGCCTGTAAAGCTTCCGCAAGCCTCTACGATGCTCCAGCTGCTCGGCAGAGCAGCACACAGGCACCGTACGCACCATGCACATGCGCGGAAGCGCCAAAGGCTTAAAGCACAGGTAAGGAGCTTGGGCGGGTGGGTGGGCTCTCCTGAGCACCGTACCAAAACAGTATCCGGTGCTCCGGGCAGGATCCGGTACGCCCGTACTGGGGCGTACCACCTGCAACCCACCACTTCTAAGAGCATGTGCAACCCAGCCTATGCTTTCCCAGTGCCCACAGATAAATATACGTAGATACAGGACAAAATGAGAGCAGGAAAGACACACAAAAAGAGTCGACACATAAATCCATTACACCAGTGTTCCTCAATCTGAGCAAATTTTTAAGATGTGTGGACTTCAATTCCCCCAAATTCCTCAGCCCTCAGGAAATACATTGAGAGTTGAAGTTCACACATCTTAAAAGTTGCCCAGGTTAAGAGTAGAATTTAAAAGATGAATTTTCCCTATGAATTTGCATAGCATTTGGCACTGGTTTTTTACCTCAATGCTTCAGCTACTTTTAGAACCCACCTAGAAGATGTAAAGAAGAGCTTCCATCCACTCTGTGACATCCCTGACTTAAGATACGGTAAATTGCAGAATTTTTCACTTCACACTATTTTTTCTTAGTCGATGCTGTACCTGCTTAATTGCTAGCAACTAGATATATATTTCTGAAAGAAAATTAGAGAGGATGACTCATACTCATTCAGCCCTCTCCAGAAACTTGAACACCTTGTGTATGCATAAAGGAAAAGGAACAAAAGAATAATGGGACCTATTTTGTTGTGTTTAAATGCCTAACTCCCATCTCACATGGTGGGAACAGGGGGAAATCTTTGTCTTCAGCTTATCTTCAATTTGGCTTTTGACAATTAAATTCAAACATCACAGTAACTAAAACAGGTAATATTATGCAAGCCATTGAAAAGTCATGTAAAATATCAGAAAAGCTATAACCTCTATAGTTAACTGTTTAAAGATTGCAGTTAAAATATTCCCCATTAAAATAAAGGACAATGTGTAAAATAAACTCAACTGCACTGTTTACACCAGGGGTCTCCAACCTTGGCAACTTTTAAGACTTGTGGAGTCCTAAAGCAAGCTGGCTGAGGAACTCTGGGAGTTGAAGTCCACAAGTCTTAAAGTTGCCAAGGTTGGAGACCCCTGGTTTACACTATCTCTATTAAACATCTCAAAATCTTTTGGCATTCTGCATGATTGTGGTTTTTTTTTTAAATCCAGCTGCTTTTAGAGCCACATGCCAGGTAATGAGTCAATTTCTTAAAGCATGGCATCATTCTTCAACCGTGTTTGCACAGAAAATAGAAAATAATAAGCCAAAGGAAATACGCCATAAAACACGAAAAAGGAAATGCAGCTAAATCTGGTTCGCCCTTCATTATTCCTCTCCACACCTTTCATCTTTGCTTCTGCCCTGTCTGTGCACCACTTCATACACTGCCTTTTTTCTTTGAACTTCTTACCACCCTTTTTCTGAGAATCTCATTATCTCCATCCAACCATGACTTCCTTGGTTTTCCCCTCGCTCATTCTTTTCTCCTTCAGATATTTGATTAGTGATTCAGGCTTCGTTCATCCATTCTTTCTGCATGATTAAGCCACCTAAAATGCTTTGATATGAAGTCCACCACCTAGGCATTCCTGATCCTATCCACGCCCACTTCTTAGGTGCCTTCTTTCTGTTACATTCAATTGTATCATTTTTTTAAAATTACATCTCCATCAAAATCACAGTGCATTTTCTCTCCTTTTAATCAATAGCTCCTTGCTATTGATTAAAGGATGTATACATCCTTTACAACAATCATTTTTTCTATACAAATCACAGAAGATCTCCACTCATTCGTTGCAACAATGATTCTCTTATGTGTAATTTTTTTCCCCATTCTAAGCCTGTTTCCCTTCACCATTCCATCAAACATCCTTTTTCACTTTTCATTAGGCACACTTTGGAGGCATTCTCTAACATAATTCTCTTTTATTGTCTCTGGAGTAGTTGGCACTTTCCCCCCCCATACATTCACTTTCCATGTATTCTTCTGGGAAATTATTCTATATTCCTCTGTTCCTTATAGGACTCTTCTGCTTTCTTCCTGCAGTCATTCTATTCTAGTTTCTTTTCACTTCTTTTTCCTCTATGTCGTTTTTCTCTAGATCCAATCTTGATATTATGAGATAATACCCTGTCCGGCATTCAGAACCTCTTATATCCTTTATTAACTATCTTAATGTTTCACTGTAAACAATGAAATCAGCATGATTTTGTTCATTCCTTTCGCACTTGTAAACACCATATACTTGAAACATATTTTCTTCTAAGCAGATATTCAAAAAACAGTTACTTTTGCATTTATTCTTGGGAGTCTGGATGTCTCATTATTTTATCTACATTTCATCTAATTCCTGCCACTCATTTCATCGTCTAACACAGAGGTCTTCAAACTTGGCAACTTTAAGACTTCAAAGTCCACAAGTCTTAAAGTTGCCAAGTTTGGGGACCCATGGAACAGGTTTTTTTCTTCTCTGAATCTCGTTTATTCCGAATGTTACACAATTTTTCCCCAAACGAATCTCCATATCACTGAAACACAACATGTACCTCTCACCAACCAATGCCTTCCTATTTTCATACGCATTCACAGCCATGGGAATTGTTTGAACTGGGTTCTGTGTAACCCAGAGTTGTTTGAGGACTTGAATGAGTTTCACTAGCTAGATTTCACTTAGCTTCACTAAGAGGAAAGAACTGAAAGCGACTAATGGAGAGAGAAAAAGAAGCAGCATGGAATACAGTCAGCCATCAAACTTGCCTCAATGCTGCAAGCATCTATAGACATTTCTCTAAATATACAACAGAAAGGATGGAGCATGTCGATTGAAACTTAGTACCCCACCTCTCTTAATCAAGAGTTCCAAAGAAACCCAGGGGTTCTGCAGCCTGAAATAATTTGAAAACCCTTGACCTAGTTGACGCCAATTCATACTTTCTATCATGAATTGTAGACTTTTTTTTCATAATTAATGCCACACCTTCACTTTCCTGCATTTACCAATTCCACTCCACAAAATCAGGCTACCTTTATTCAGACCTACTACCATATATCCTTCCCTTCACAATTATAGAAAATATCATTTTTTTCTTTCATTTCGTTCTTTGATTTCACTAAAACTCATGCTCTTTTACCATGCAACTTCTCTTACATTCAAAGTCACAGTCTTCCATATGCCAACCAGAATAGCATATTATGATCTCCATCACCCATCTTAGTTTTGGTCAAAGCTTTCACATAACCCCTTTTTTGGTAAGGTTTAAAAAGCTTGTAGATAGATTACCAGTGTTAGTTACGGTATAGCTGTGTCTCAGACCATATATCTAGCTAACAATAAGAACCATACTGGGAAATTCTGATAATAATCAAAATACAGTTGGAAGGCACCTTGTACATTTTCTAATCCAACCCCTTTCTCAAACAGGAAACCCTATACAATTTCAGACAAGCGCCTACAACTTATGAAGGCAAAGTGTTCCACTGGTTAATTGCTCTCACTGTTATGAAGTCCTTAATTCCAGATTTCTTGATTAATTTCCATCCACTGTTTCTTGTCTTGCCTTTTGGTGCTTTGGAAATAAGTTGACCCACTCTTCTTTGTGGCAGCCCCTCAAACACTGGAAAACTGATACATTTTAGCCAGTATGTCACAAGTATAAACAAAGCCCAATTTTATCTCAAATATGCTGATGGAATTCTACACAAGTTGGATTAGTTCATTTCACTATACATCAGCCCTACTTTCAATATACAGTTACTCCTCAACTTACGACCACAACTGAATCTAAAATGTATGTTGGTAAGTGAGAAATTTGTTAAGTGACTTTTGCTCCATTTTATGACTTTTCTTGCCATGTTTGTTAAGTGAATCACTGCAGTTATTAACACGACTGTTGAGTGAATCAGAATCAAAAATAAATACAATGAAATTTCCCATTAACTATGCTTGTCAGAATGTTGCAAAAGGGGATTAACTTACCCCGGGACACCACAACCTTTCATAAATATGAACCAGTTGTCCAAATGTAAATCACATACCCATGGGAATGCTTCAACAGCCATAAGTGTGAAAAACGATCATGTCACTTTTTTCAGCATAGTATAACCTTTATTGCCATTGTACAAAATAAATACAATGAAATTTGTTATAATTGTGCCATTGTAACTTCGAACAGTTGCTAAACCAACTGTCGTAAGTAAAGGACTACCTGTATTTATCTTTTCCATCTGATGTAAAATATGGAATTCATTCTCCTCCCTGTTAACAATCTTTTCTGTCTTTTGAAAAAAGGTTATAATTGTTTCTAAGACCTAAATATCCAGAATTAAATATTTTGTTCTAGTTTTTCGCACTGAGTGGGTGTGAGAAAAGTGTGCCTGGTGTAGTTCAAACTTTCTCTTGTAAAGGCAGTTCAAAAGAGCTACTATTACATTTTTATTTTCATTCACTAATTGCACTGAGTTCTACCATGTTTACAAGTTCAACAAGAAAAACAATAACATAATCTTTTATTAATGCTGAATCTATTTTTTCTTGTATATGCTTCAACCTTCTTGATAGAAAATACATAATCCTGGCTGGGGAGATGTTTCAGTTCTTCCTGAAAAGAACAAAAAGGGGTTAAAGAAATGTACAGTATTCTTGTAATTTTCCAGTGATCTAGTCTCCTATTTTAAGAAGCAACCACCTCCAGGCAACCATGCAAGCAGTGGCTTGCACTTTCCCAGGTGGAACACATAGGAGCTTCGGGCCCCCAAAGGATGGACAGCTGCTAATGAATGGAGAAAACTCTGCTCATCATTCATGTCAACACATGGAAAGAAAGAGGAAGGACAACAAGTTTATTGGAAGACAGAAAGAAAAGAAAGAGAAAAGCTGTAAAGGAGGGCTCCTTAAACCCTGGGCTGTGGCCCATTATGGGGGCTGTGGCCGATTCAGAACCAGGCTGTGCGTGAGGCAGGCAGGTGTGCAAGCATGCATGCAGATCAACTTGAAGTCGAGCTCTGTGTGCATGTGCATGTGTGCCGGCCTGCTGCTTGCATGAGTTGAGCTGAGCGTGCTATCCCGCTACTCACATGGCCCGGTTCCCCTCTCTCCCCACAGCCAGGCCACCAAGCCGCAAAGACTGAGCCCCGCTTCTGTAAAGCATTCAGCAAATCTCAAATAAATCTTTCCAAAACTAGACCACAAGTTGTTATTTTACCTCTGCACTGATGAGATTTAATTGGAAAAGGTTAACCTAATAGTTTTATACCCTGCATATAATATGCCAGAATCTCTGAAAAAGTTGCTGTCAGTCATTTTTCAAGTGACAGGAGAGAGAAAAATGTTTTCTATAGGGGAATTGTGTTCACTATATTTCATTTAGAAAGTCTGTTTAAACTATAGGATAGTAAAATTAAAATCAAAACTTAGCTTTTGACATAGTTTGTTTGTTTGTTTATTGGATTTGTTTATTTGGGATTCTCCCAAAGGACTCAGGGTGGCGTACAACATTAAAAAAACACATATTACAAAAGTTAAAAAGAAAATTAGATAAGAGTATCCAAAAACAAACCCAATTAAGATTAACAATAACATTTAAAAATTATATTAAAATTAACAATAATCATTTATTTTATTTTGCTCAGGCCAGGCCGGCTTGCTGGAAAAGCCAACTTTTTAGGGCGCGTCAGAAGGACCGGAGGTCAGGGATTATACAAAGCTCCGGGGGCAGCTCATTCCAGAGGGAAGGCGCTCCCACAGAGAGTTCTGCCTTCTTCTTTGTTCTGGCCCAATCCAGGTTTTGGAGCACAATTCCCAGAATGTCACACAAAAACAAAATGCAGTCTGAAAAAGTGTGGGTGTGTTTGTTGTAAATGGTGAAGACTAGAGAACCAAACAGACTCAAGAAAAAGCCAACCACATTTCCGTGAAAAATGCCTAGCAACTCCAATGTAAAAACATGACAAACAGTTTTACAAGGACTTCCACACTGCAATTTAACTATATAGCAAAATCCTTTTATAGCTTTATTTCTTAGAAAACTGGAAGTACTATAAATTCAGCTATTTCTATGGAACTATTTGTTCAGTCACTATTGGTTGCATGCTCAGCAAGAGCAGAAGGCTTAGTTGAGAGCTGTCCAGAAAATTACAATTGCTAGAAAATGTATTTGCAGTGAGAACGGGCTGCTCTCCAGGTTTCATCTCTTAAGTACCAGCATTATACAATATTCCCACTCAGGTGGATTTGGCCTCAGAGCAAAGAATGTCCTTCTTCTGTCAGTTCACTGTGATACATTGCTATTCTCTAGTATGTTGTGAACTAATTATGAAACACCAACCAGATCTGCTTTAGAATCCTAGTATAAATGGGGCCATTATAGTGTGTTAGAGAAAGCCCAGTTAGTTCTAAAGAGTTTTAAAGAGCCCCTGTAAAACTGAAGATACAATGAATAAGACGCAAGTAAAATTTTGCAGCAGATAAGATCCTTCCACATTGCAACTAACACCAGAACCCCAGGCTTATAGACTGACTTACAAAATACTAAACGTTTACAAGGACCTTCAACAGATTCAAGCTATGGTGCTGGGTCACACCAGGAAAATCAGAAAAACACTTCTGCCAAATATGTTTCTGTGATGTGTTACCCCTTTCATTTTCTGCTTGCACAGGTATGTCCGTATTCGGTTAGTTACTTTGACTAATGGAATTTACAAAGGTTACCAAATTTCCCTTTATACAAACAGACGATAACAATATGTATGTGGTAAGGAAGGACACTTATCAATGTAAAATAGATCCAAAAGAATTAACTTCATCTAAAGTTCAGCTCTGCAACTTCAGCTAAACATTAAGAAGAAAGGAAAGATGAGAATACTTGTTGGCAGGTCTGTGCCCAGAGGAAGTATCCATACTGAAGCATTACAGCAAGCATATCAAATAGTATTAATGCTACAGGAACAATGTCTATATTAGTTCCATATGCTAGCTTGCTCATCCCACAGAGATTCTAAATTTAGCTCTCTCATTTTTATAGATGCTGTATGTTCACCTTAGGAAATACTTTTGTCGTGTAGCTTATAGACAAATACAAGCTTTTGAATATAGACAAATATAGACAAATTTTGACTTCAACAATAAAGTACTTGTTTACTAAAAGAGACCAACTACATTTTGACCAGAATTCAAGAAAATGTCTTGATGAGGCTAAGGAGCAGATTGAGGTATCTTTTTGCAAGATATAGCAGAAGAAAAATAATGCATTGCTAATAAAGAAGAATATTTGTAGCTCAGGGTTGACATGAGGAGTGCTTGCTGCTCTCTGAGCTTGCTTGTTTTCTTGCAGGTGTTGCACTGATGATGTTACCTAGTTTGGGTAATTAAATGTCTGCAAGTAAATAAGCAAGCTCAAAAATGGTGCATTGTTTATACAGATTATATAATATTAAATAATAGAATATACTTAACTAGTAGTCATGCCAGCCACATGACCACGGAGATGTCTTTGGACAGTGCTGGCTCTTCGCCTTTGAAACGGAGATGAGCACTGCCCCCTAGAGTCGGGAACGACTAGCACATATGTGCGAGAGGAAACTTTACCAATACCTTTTACTTAACTAGGGATGTTAGTCAATTAAGCATGAACTGCTTCTAACAATATTTCCAAGCTGCACAGATTTCTCACAAAAAAGAACCCCAAGAGATGCCATGGGATTTATTTGTAGGGATAGGACTAAAAGCTAAAGGTATGTCTTCTTTCAACCTCAAGGGCAGAAATGTCTCACAGCCCATACCTACTCTTCTTGATTGCTGCCTATAGGGCCCTTTTTCCATGCCCACAGTTATGCTACGATTTTGATGACCTGTCCATCTAAGTGGCGTAATGGAACATTAAAAAAAAAAAAGAATACTTTCCAAAGAGCATAGAACCGGGACAAGCAAGCAGAGGCCAAAATGCTCTTTTCATTCCCAAACTGCTGGCCAGAGCCCTGTTTCCAAGTAGGAAAGAAAGTGACTTGATGTAATGGTCTGTGAAAATGTCCTTGAGAGATAGGAAGAGGAGAAGATGGAACAACAATCTAGGCAACAGTACAATAAGGGACAACTTAACCTACAGAAGAAATAGAACGTGACAAATGTGTCAGAAGTGACCATCCCTACTTTCTTGAGCTGTAAAAGCGAGAAGGAAGAAATGTATTTTCAGACTTGCAAAATTCTTTACTGTAGCCTTGCAACAAAGGTACTACTATTAGTACTCATGGCTTGTGATTCTTGTCTGGAGTACCTCTCAGTTCTGACCTAGGCTTAATAGAATCAAGAAGAGACTCCTTGTCCCGCAAAACCCCCTTTTTATTTGGTTAATGTGAATTCCTAGCATTCACATCCAGAAAAAGTCCCAGCAATAAGTTTTTCAAGATTGAATTGCAACAAGGGACCTTATCAGTCCTTGGATAGTTGCCAGGCCGAGAGCTTCTAGTCTCAACGCTGTACAATGAAATACCTGTGAGGCACAAACTTAGATAAGCAAATCTTCACAATAGTAAACAAACTAATATTCTCCTGTAAACACCACTCCCCATTTGCTCCCATTTATTCCCCATGGAAGGGGTCATTCAATGTCCATTTGTGCTTTTACTCCTGAGTCAACCTCTGTTCCTTAATTGTTCCCTTCTCCTGACAGCTCTGCGCATGCGGGCATCAGGAACAGGCTCCATCTGTTCTTCTGCCCCACTTATTTCTGACTCCGAAAGTAGCTGATAAATGTCAGACAGTTAGACGCAGAGCACCCATCAGAACCTTCCCCAGACTCCAGGACTGGCCCATGTTCCTCCCCAACCTCCTCACTGTCTGAGTCTGCCACCAGCTCTGCTGGCTGATGGTGGGCCACAACAGGTTGATACTTTCTCACTGTATATTTAGGAGATTTCAGCATTGAGTGTCAATCAAGGTGTTCCAGTTAATTGCTAACCAGAAATGTTTTCTCTTCCAGGACTCAGTGTATTCTTAGGCCTGTCTTTCCCAGTGTACTTCCTCTGCCCTGGGTGCTAAATTTTATTCGGCTTTTTAAACCATGGATCTGTATGACCTGACCTGAACCAGCTAGATAACATTCCTGCATTTGATACAGGTAGTCCTTGACTTATGACCATAATTGAGCCAGGCATAAGTCACTATGGTTGTTAAGTGAGGCATGACCAGACCATCTTTTTTGGCATTTTTTGCCATGGTCGTTAAGCAAAGGAGATTAAGCAAATCAATTTTCCCCAAGCATACATAAATACATATATACATACATACATAAATATGACAAAACCAGAATTACTTTTGTTCATTGGATTTGTATTTAACATTGTACAGGGCGATTAAATGAAGATTTAGTTGAACCTACATTGATGGTTTAAAAAAAGCCTAGTTACTCCTAGTTACTAGATGGTTACTATTCATGTCATTTCCCTCAGTGGCAATTCAGAAATGGCTTGCCATTGCACGATACCAAAAAGTGAGGCAATGTTAAATGAGTATCAGAGAAGTTCTGCCTTAATAGTGGAATTGCCAGTAACTGAAATAAATCAAGCCCAACGTAACACAATGCTATGCAAGAGTTCAAGTCCTACAGGACAACATATCAAGTATGGCAAAAGTGATGCAAAAGGGAGAAAAGGAATCTGCAAACAAAGATAAAAAAACTTTCCAAGAATAGAAATCTGATACTAATCAAGAAAATGTCAGAAATGAAAACTCTCCCTCCAAGTCTTTTTCAACTTGACACTCTCCAGATATGTAGAAATTACAACTCTTAGAATTCATAGCCAACACTGCTAAGGAAAGCTACTCCAAACCACTATATGGCTAATCAGAAACAGGCAGTAGCACACTTTAGACTTACACAGTCCCTATTTCATTGTACATAAGCACAAAAGTTTCTGGTGTAAGTTAATGATAGGTAAATTGTGCCACTGGGTCCTAATATAGCATGCTATTTTTTTTTCCTGGATCTCAAATTATTATTTTTTTAAATCAAAGCTTCTTTCTTCAGTACCTTTCTTCTTTTAAAATTGTTAGTTTTATAGTTTTAATGTGGCCCTGTATGTTGTTTTCAGGAGCAACCCAGTTACTTATAAGATGGGTAGCTTACAAAAATTTTAAATAAATAAAATAATCATAGTTCTATTTTTGATCAGAGATCTGTAATGACTATTGTATGTATATTGAAACCATGAAAGAAGACAGTTACTATCAACTCAAACATTATTAAATCCTAATTAAAACATACATTAAGGAAAGAATAAATTTACACATAAAAAGACATGTCAACATAAGACATGGTTAAGAGGCGGAAACATTAGAGGTCACATCTGATACAGATCACACTGACATGGTAATGAATAAAAAGACTATCACCAAGAAGGCTGAATGACTGTCTCCCTATTTATTTCAGAATATTCTATATTTAATTATATTTTTAAATGACAGTAATTATGTTAGTTCTAATATAGGTGAGAAAGTTTTCAGATAATTAATAATCTGAAAACTTTAAAAGCATGTAAATAGGAAAAAAGGTTATGGTGACTTAAATAGAACATCGGTAGTTGTGGGAAAATTATTCAGTGTATTTTATTAGAATGTTCTCAAAGAAACAACATGCTTCCATTTTTTTAATGTACTCCAAGTATAAGTTTAATGTACTCAAGCTAAATAAAAGGAATTTAAAAATGCATCCTAGAACCCTCAATCATATAGCACAAAGCACTACATTGGTGAAGAACATATTAATAATGATATTTATTGACTAATTCATGGCACAGCTTTTTAGAAGTTACTAGCTCTGGAGCAGAGTATAAGAAAGCAAAGTACTAAATCAATTAGCTTTCATTATATGATATTAGAGTCCTTTTTGCCTATTGCTGGCATTTAGTTGAACTTCCTTCTCTGCCAATAATATACTGTTCAATTATTTATTTAAAAAATATGTTATGCCAACTTCTGCTTCTTATGAATTTGAATAAGTCCCTACTTCTTTCTTGTTATACAACAAAAAGGTAAAGAAACAATAGTCACTTGGATACTAGCTTTAAACTTCTTCAAAAGCTGATGCAAGAGAATTATTCTTTCATTCATGCATACTCCATGTTATTGCTCAACTATCCAGCAATATAGCAAATTACTCACATTCTCTACTTCCTTACCTGGCTTACACACCCCATTGGGTGTTTATGCAACAGGGCTATGAGCAATGCTTAATCATGGTGCCAGGACTTAAGATACAGTGAATTATCCTTCTTGATGTGACCTTCCTGTTTTAGTCCATCTTAAAATGTATATGTCATAGCTAATTACAAAAGATCAATACAGTACACCAAGAAAGTTCAATCGTAAAATCTACGCACAAAGAACAAACAGCTGCTTCCTTCCAGAGCCATAAAAATAGGGGAAGGAAGGAAGCAGCACAGCAGAGAAATATACAGCCTCAAAACTTCAGATAGGTTCCATGTGCCTGCAAGATAATTTCCCTTCAAAATTACATGAATGAAAACAAGGGATGCAAAGTCAAGATCAACATGTTATCCCATGGTGTCCTCATGCTTCCCTTACTTTAGAGAGAATGAATCAAATGAATTCAAAGGAACCCCTTCCCCTAACATCAATACCATACTGAAGCATCATCTGAGCATCAACGCTTAAGAGAAACAAGCAAAGTAACCTGAAATAAAGACACCAAAACTGCAGAGAACACTTCAAACAGGACTAAAAATACAGGTAGTTCTTGACTTACAACAGTTCATTTAGTGACCATTCAAACTTACAACAGCACTGAAAAATGTGACTTGTGATTTTTTTCCAGTTACGACCTTTGCAGCATTCCCATGATCATGTGATCAAAATTCAGATGCTTGGCAACTGGTTCATATTTATGACTATTGCTGTGTCCCAAGATCATCTGACCACCTTTTGTGACTTTCTGATAAGCAAAGTCAATAGGAAAGCCAGTTTCATTTAACAACCAGGTTACTAACTTAACTGTAGTGATTCACTTAACAATTCTGGTCAGAAAAGTTGTAAAATGGGGCAAAACTCACTTAACAAATGTCTCACTTAACAACAGAAATTTTGAGGTCAATTGTGATCATAATTTGAGGAGTACCTGCATGCCTCTGTTTTAAAAAAACAATCACAATAAAAAATAAATAAATATGTCTTCAGAATACATCTTTATAATTTGTCCTCAAAATAAATATAGGGAGATTAAGGTAAAAAAAATGATATAGTACAACCATTGCAGTTCATTATTGTGGACATATCAACACACTCTTATCAACAGCGGGAAAACAAAAGCACATATTCCCATATTGTTTATCTTACAATTCCTGGAATTTTTAGGCAACACATGATTGGAGTCAGTTAGCATTTGGGAGGAACATGGATATAGTCTTAGTCTAAATTTGGGAACCCATTTACAGTCACCCCATAATTGGTGGAATTTTCCCTATCATTTGATTAAGCCTTCCAAGTGTTTATGTATAGGAAATATTCTTCAACTCTGGCATTGGTTGAATTAAGTTGAAGTTGTAATGGGAGGCCAGAGTCCCCACCATCACCAAAAGGAATCCCCAAAATGTATCTTAGATGGATATTAAGGCCTCAATCCACATGGACTGAAAGCTAATGTTGCCAGCATATGTACCAATAAAGCAAGGAATATGGTCCGGCATGTCATAAATGGTTTTGACATGAAGAATTTTCTTTCTCTTCCCCTTAAACAAATAATCTTCTTTGAATTAGTGACCTACCAGTCTCCAAGAATTAAAAGTACCAAACAGAGGAAGTGTAACTGCAACCCCAAGTAACACTGAGGTGACTAAATGAGATTACACAAGGATACCAGGCTTTCTCAAGAAAAAGGCAATGATAGATGCCAAGGATTAAATCTTATTACCAGTGCAGAGCTATTGATCTATGTGCAAGAGATCAAGAAGAAAACTGACAACTGGAATTCTTTTATCCTTTATCGGCCAAGTATGATTGGACACACAAGGAATTTGTCTCCAATGCATAAACTCTCAGTCCTTAAATAGTACATTTATATACTATGCACAAGCTTTTCATATGCATTCTTGTACACTCACAATCCCTATAACGGTATATATTCACTTTAACTGTTTCTCTAATATTCCTTTTTTTTTTAATGGAACCTGCTTTCATTAATAATATTCCAGGGGTAATTAAAAAGAGATTCATCCAGATGTATGACATAACAATTGCCCACTTACAAGCCTGATCATATCAGCTATAGATGACAGCAGATTTTAAGATATCAAGTTTCTATAAATAGCTGCTACTTCCTCTGAAATGATTGAACAAGTATAAATCTGGCTTTAAAACTGCTTTGTTACATATTTGATTGATTCTCAAATTTATGTAAAGGAAAGGAGATAAGCCTTCATCGTAACTCAAGTTGTGTTCTGCAGTGGGTGCAACATCCCAATAGGCTTTTCAAATTCAGAGACAAGTCCTCAAAGTAAAACCTTGGTTTCCTTTCAAGAAATCCTTGGTGCTGGGCAATGGATAAAAATCAACAGGCATTGTTTATGCCTGCCCATAGAGAAAAAAAAAACCAAGAAGAAAACAAATCACCTCTTGCGTTGCTATGTACATGATAGTTTCACTGCCTAATGCCCAACCATTAACAATACAGTGAGATAAATTTTATCTATTTTATCTGTAATGCGACGAAGGGCAGGGGAGCATTTTCCCAGGATAAAAATGAAGGGATAAGAAAATTTCAGCCTTTCAGATAAGCCACTATTAAGCTCCACAATCTTTATCAGTAGAACACTGACAGTATTGCGGCTGTATCTGCATCATTTACAATTCATGAAGCTTTTCTTTTTCCTAAGATATTTTTATCTGTGAATAACCTGTCCACTCCACAGAGCCATTTAAGAAAAGGGGGGGGGGGGGACTTAGTTTGGCAAATAAACAAGAGGAAGTATTTTGCATTTGCTGTTCCAATGGGGAAAGCTTTTGCATACAAAGATGAAGTGATAGAAAAACTTTTTCCAATGAATGTGCGCCAGGCATCCATTAAAGTGAAGGGACATTTCCCTCCCTTGAAAAAAAATATCTCCCAACAGAAAAAAATGGGCAAATTTAAAAAAGAAAGGCTTTGCACTTCTTAGACAAGACAGCTTTACTTGGTAGAAAGAAGATCAAGAAAAAATCAGCTGCTTGATATTTCTCAGCATAAGAGAACCTCAAAAATGGGGTTCAGAGGAAAGCTACAACATCCACAAACAGAAAAGCAAGTAGGCAACTCCATTGGCAAAACAAACCCAAACCCCACAAAATACACCGCTGAGATTTTCAAGTCCTGCAGAACTCTCCACCAGCAATTGGCTTGCAATTCCATGAGAAGAAACGGGGCCGATTGATTGATTGATCGATCGGTTGGTTTTTGCATCCATTACCCCGGTGGATTTTTTAAAGAGTCCCAATTTGGAGAACCAATTCATTTTGGTTTTTTTACTAACTAACTCCATTTGATAAGGTCCTAAAGATATTGCGCAGCGAGTCAACTCTTTTTAAGAGGCAGGCGGCTGGGCAAATAAAGAAATGGAGTGGCGGGCATCCCTAACGGGAAGAGCAAGCTTCAGGAAGTCAGGAGGGGGGGGGAGACAAAATGACACGCATTTTCTCCCCCTCGGGCGCTTCTCCCCCACCCGCGGAAGTGGCGAGACCGGCCGTCCTACCCCCCCCCCTTCCCGCGTCACGAACCCGCCACGCACCCTTCCTTCTGACACGGCAGCGCTCACCTTCGCAGAGGTAGCCCGCCAGCCCCCAGATGAAGTCGGTGCAATAATGACAGAAGGTGGGCTTGGTGAGGGTGACCCTCTTGAAGCCATGGCCGGGCTGGTTGCCTCGAACCGTCGGAGGGGGCGGCTGCTGCTTGGGGGAGGCAGGCGGCGTCTGGTGCTGGTGGTGTTGCTGCAGCGAAGTCGAAGAGGACGACGACGGCGTGGGCAGCGAGCGGCTCTTGCCGCCTCTGGCCATCAGCGGGCTGGACGCGGGGCTGGAGCCGCGGCTGCCTCCCAGCAGGGAACGGGCTCCTTCTGCCATGCTCAGGCGGCAATTGCTGCCGCGTTCCCGGATAGCGCAGTCCCCCCGCTTCTTCTGGGGAGAAGAAAGCGGCTTTCTCCCCCTCTTTTCCAAGCAGACAGCCGGGCGCTCGCTCGCTCCCTCCGCCAGCGGCAACAGCGGCGGCGGCGGCTCTAAGCGAGACTTCCGCCGCGCTTGCCAGGCAAGCCAGAGAGAACGGCGGGCCGTGGGCGAAGAGTAGGAGGAGGAGGAGGAAACAGGCGGAGGGAGAGGGAGGGACGCAAAGGGCGGTGCTTGGCGGCGCCGACGGCCGCTACCCGGCCTTCGCCTCAAGGCCGCCTCCTGTCGGGCTGGCCGCGAGCGAGCCGGAGTCTGAGGAGAGGTGAGGAGGGCGCCGACGCCTCGAGCCCTGAATGGCAGCGTGGCCCTCGGTGCCAGCCTTTTGCTCGTCTCTGGGGATATCAGATCGGCTCTGGATGCCTCACCGACGTCTGAGGTTATTCGGTCAGAAGGGCTGACCGGACAAGTGGCGGGACCCCATTTTCCTCTTTTGCCCTCTTTAGAACTTAGAATAACTTTATTGTCGCTTTGAATGTAGGCTAATATCGGCATACATTGCAATGAAATTTCGTTGCCTTAAGCTTTCAAAGGGTCACCACCTCTAATATGCACTACATAAAGCATGACACCAGTCAATCAATAAATATGTGCATATACCCACATATACGGCACAGAGAAACAACACAGTCGATTTCGGCTGTATGTATGTACGTGGTAAGAAAAAGGATTCTTGCGAGTTTACTCAATTGATTTGGCCATATACTTAGGAAGGTGACGGCTGCATGGAAGAGTTACGCATAACTCTTGGCCGACATCTACTCTACTACTGTAGTCATTGGGATTTTTTCCAGGTCAGGTATTGTTGGAAGAAATGTCCTGGGTTCAGTTTCAAGTAGGGAAAAAGACACTGGAAACATGGAGGCTGCTTGGAAAGATGGTTTAATGGTGGACAGGATCACATGGCTTGAGTTCCTGAACAGAAAGGGGGAATCACACACTTACAGATGTTGGCTGAAGAAGAAGAAAAAAACACCAAGATGCTGAAAGACCCTGGTTTTATGCCCACTCTGGACTTTGATCTTGAGCTTGTATTCTGATTGGCTGTCAGACTCCCCTGGGGCCATTCAGGAGCAACTTCCTAGGTTGTCTCCCAGGCTTGCTTGATTTGCTGGGTGATGATGTAATCTTCCCAGGTGCCATGTGGTGAGATGGGAAAAGGGCGAATACTATCATGCCTTAATCCCATTACCCTGGAGCTGAAGGGGGAATCTGTGTTAGGTAGAATAGAGTGGCTGAGGGAGCTGAGTTTCTGTTTCTGTCTCCCATTTAGAGGAAATATTCTGACCTTTTAATATTTCCTAAAATATTTCATTTTCTAGTAAAGGGGTGGGTTTAACTTCCTATGGTATAATAACCCTAATACCAGTGGTCCTGGTTTTACGACCACAGTTGAGCCCCAAATGTATGTTGCTGAATGAAACTTTAAGTGAGTTTTGCCCCACTTTACAAGCTTTCTTGCCACAGTTGTTAAGTAAATAATTGCAATTGTTATGTTAGTAACATGGTTGTTAAATCAATCTGGCTTCCCACTGACTTTCCTGGTCAGAAGGTCGCAAAAGCTGATTGCATGAGCCTGGGATACTGCAACCATCATAAATGTGAACCGGTTGCCAAGCATCTGACTTTTGATCCTGTGAAGGATGCTGCAATGGTCATAAGTGTGAAAAATGGTCATAAGTCACTTTTTTCACTGCCATCGTAACTTTGAACTATCACTAAATAAACTGTTGTAAGTCGAGGACTACCTGTAAAGGACAATTTCACTTTTTTCTTTTCTTTTTTGTCCTTCCGGTCCATGTTGATTCCCGGTAACTGCCTGGGCAAGTCCCTGGAGTTTTCTTGGCAAAGTTTTTCGGAAGTGGTTTGTCCTTGCCTTCTTTCCAGGGTTGAGAAAGAGGGACTGCCCCAAGATCACCCAGGTGACTAGTACCTGATACCTTAACCCCTTCATCAGGGATGTCCAACCTTGGCAACTTTAACATTTGTAAATTTCAACTCCCAGAATTCCCCAACCAGAGCCTTAACTTATAAAGGTAAATATTTCCCATATTCAGTTGTTTCTGACTCTAGGTGATGGTGCTCATCTCTGTTTCTTAGCCAAGTGAGACGGTGTTGTCCGAAGACACTCCCATGGTCATGTAGCCAGCATGACTATATGCCAAGGAGCACAGAATGCTGTTACCCTCCTATCAAAGTGGTACTTATTTATCTAGTTGCATTTGCATGCATGCTTCCGAGCTGCTAGGTTAGCAGAAGTCCACAAGTCTTAAAATTGCCAAGGTTGGCATCTCTGCACTACATCAACTCTATCTTAACTAATAGTTTCTTGTTTTTCCCTTTGAAACCATGGGGTGATGGTCACCTCTGATGAGGCATTCAAAGATACAAGGCCTCCTCCAGAGTGTTTTTAGAAATAAGCAGCCTAAAACATGCTCAGAGAATCTTCTGCTGGATACGTGTTTGAACGTGACATACTTTTTTTTTTAAAGACCTGTTTTGGAACAATATGTGAATGGGAAACAATGGGAAGGTTGCATTCTGCCAATTCTTTGCTTGAATTCTGCTTGAAGCAATAAAATGCTTAAACTGCACATGCTAAACCAAGTGTGGTTATTTATTTATTTTAAGTTATTCTGGATAAAAATAAGCCTATCCTTCACAGATACAGGGACATTGACCTAGTAATGTTTTAAAATTAGCATTTTTTGTTTAACTAGCCATGTCCTAATTCAGTTAATATAAAAGGAGTAAGGGTAGGTTCATACATCTCTTAGAATCATTCTGACAAATTGCAAGTAGGCAACATTTCAGCAGTCACATTTTAGAGCTCTTGAATCGATGAAATTATCCTAAACTCCCCTATATCCCAACAAGAAGGCAGTTGCAATAATACTTTCTGCATTGCTTCAAAAGTGATATTTCCATCCACATAATTTCTTAGACCAGTGTTTCTCCACCTCAGCAATTTTCAGGTATATGGGCTTCAATTCCCAGAATTCCTCAGCTAGGACTGGCTGGGGAATTCTGGGAGTTGAAGTACATTGATCGGAAAGTCACTGAGGTTGAGAAACAGTGATCTACACGATGTCTGTGCTCCTGTTGGTCATTATTCAGAGCTGCTTGCATGCTTTCTCCTGATCACTCTCCTGCTGCTACCCTTCACAATCATTTTCAGGATGTCTGAATCTTGACGAGAAAAATACACTAGGTTAAACCTGATCCCCATTTTTTAAAATCTCTGGTTCCTTCTCCAGTAAGTGGTACT
Source organism: Thamnophis sirtalis (assembly GCF_051295495.1). Taxonomy (NCBI): domain Eukaryota; kingdom Metazoa; phylum Chordata; class Lepidosauria; order Squamata; family Natricidae; genus Thamnophis; species Thamnophis sirtalis. Next base: position 99,129,916 of record NW_028261385.1, on the reverse strand, counting down.
TCTAAACCTCATTCTATCTGCAGATGCAGCCAGTGTACCAGTTCTTAAAACAAGTAATAGTTGAAGAGAATCACTACCCCAGATCTAGTTCTTTCTCTGTTTATAAAACTGGTTCATGAATGGATCACTAACAAGTGGCTCTTCCTTGTTTTTGTTTTAAACTAGATGAAACTGACACGTATTTAGCCAGTTTCACATTTTGGCACAAGTTATAAGAAGAAAAAGAACTGAGGATGGTGCTGTATTATATTAGTCCTTGACATATGACCCCAATTGAGATCAGAATGTTCGTTGCTAAGCTAGGTAGTTGTTACATGTATCGTGCCTGATTTCATGATCTTTTTTGCCACTGTTAAGCGAATCGCTACAGTTGTCAAGTGAATCAGGCAGTCATTAAGCAAGTCCAGCTTCCTCCATTGACTTTGCTTGTTGGAATTGGGTTGGAAAGATTGAAAATGGCAATCAGATGATTCCACAATGCTGCAATTTTTGTAAATAGATTCCAGTTGTCAATTTTGACCTCGAGACTGTGGAGATCCTATGACAGTTGTAACGAGAAAGTCTGGTCTTCTAAGTGAGGAACAGTGGCAAGTTACTTTTTTCAATACATTATAATTTCGCACAGTTGCTAAACAAACTGTAAAATGTTATTTTTATACCATTCTGCTGGTAAATGCATTGGATGGGAAGGTGTAAAGCAGGTATGTCAAACTCACGGCCCATGGGCCAGATGTGTCACACACTAGCCACGCCCACCCCCAGTTTAGTGAAGGGGGAAACAGTTCTGATGTGCCACATGAAGACATGTAGTTGTGAGTCTGACATCCCTGGTGTAAGGGGTAATGAGTGGAGGTAGGTTCATTAAAAAAAAGGCTCTATCAATAAAATCCCCATTTCTTGAAGATTACCCACGGAAAGAAAAGCAACTGGCTTTTATTAACGAAGTAGAGAAGCAGGGAAATCAACCAATCAGAGTCTGTGGCAACTGGCATTTAGAGAGAATGCATGGCCAAAATTCCAAAGCTTAAAATCCAGGCAGAAAGTTTCTAAACTGTCTCTATTTCCAGTCGATTTTAACAAAGGAGACAAGCAGCTTAAGCCTACAATACAAAAGAATTTTTAAGCCACAAACCAAATTATGTTATGACTTACAGCTATGTGTGAACCATGTCACTGTTTATTTCTCATTACACCGGAAACATCTTCATTTGTATATTCAAAATCCTATTTTTTTTAGCATATACAACTTGAGAATGTCAACATGAAATATGGTTGATTTCATGCACCTTCATTGGATCAAAAGCTGAATTAAAGTGATACCAGATCTTCAAAAGTGTTCATTGCAAACACTATTATCTATAATGCTACATAAAAAAATAGATTTGGCAATGAAAAAAATGGAACATCAGTGTCATTACTTAAATATTCCACATCCCCACAGTGGAATAAAACTGTTCTTAATTTGAAAAGTGGAATTATTCCTATAGATAGCTAGAGGTATGCTTTAATTCTGTGGGAGTGCAGAACCTGGCACGAACACAAAATACTTCGACTGCTTAAGCTTTCATCTGGAGAGGGGTATACAGCTAGACAGAACAGGTTTCTGGTTTTGAGGATTGAGAAAAATGTGCTTGAAAGCAGGAGGGCAATGCCTACTAATATTTTCCATGAAAAACTACAGTGCTGCAAATCTCTGCTCTTAAAACATCCAACATTTCCACACACTCCTCAGGAGAAACATGCACATCTAATCTTTCATTTTTTTGGCTGTTCATTACTTATCATCTGGTTGCTCATACAGTTTCATGTGTGAACTGGCCTCTTTTAAAGTCTCACCTTCAGCTTATGTCCCAGAATGGCCATGCAACCTAGAGGCTCACAGCAGGTAATGCCAATACTAGTACGTGTACAGTGGTGGGTTTCAAAAAATTTTAGAACCTCTTCTGTGGGTGTGGCCTGCTTTATGGGAATGGCTTGCCGGCCATGTGACCGGGTGGGAGTGGCTTGCCGGCCATGTGACTAGGTGGGAGTGGCTTGGCAGTCATGTGACTGGGTGGGCATGACCAACTTGTAAAATGTGATGAAACTCACTTAACAATGCTCTTGCTTAGCAACCAAAATGTTGGCTCAGAAACTCTGGCATTTGAAGCATGCAAGTCTTAAAGCTGTTAAGTTACAAGACCCTTGCACCCCTAACCCTTTAGAAAAAAAACCTCAGGAGTGTTCAAACTTGACAGCTTTAAAACTTGTAGACTTCAACTCCCAGAATTCCTTTTTCAGTCATGTTGGCTCAGGAACTCTGGCATTGAAGTGTGCAAGTCTTAAAGCTGTCAAGTTACAAGACCCTTGCACCCCTAACCCTTTAGAAAAATACCCAAGGATGTTCAAACTTGACAGCTTTAAGACTTTAAGGTTTAGAGAGGACTCTTAGAGGCAGGCGGGGTGATTGGTGAGCCAGCCAATCAGTGAGCAGCAGCGGGACAAGCATGCGGACGGGCGAGGGTAGGGAGCTGGAACCGATTCTAAACGGCACAGTAGATTTGTGGAACCTCTTCTATAGAAGAAGTTAGAAGTGGCAGGAACCCAGCCCTGTACGTGTAGCTTAGGGATATTGGGTAACCTCTTGTTTGTTATTTGCTATGTTGTCTAAGCCCTGTGATATGGTTCGATCATAGATGAAGAAATATAATGTAGTGCGAAGTACAAATCAGATTTCTGACTTATGTATCTCCCAAAAACAAAATAAAACAAAATGATTAGAGAAAATATATTTTGTTTTGGATTTTTTTAACCTCTCTTAACAATTTATTATTTTAAAAATGGAATAATTTAGGAATAGTTTTAAAGCCTATATTAAAGTGTATTGAACTTCAAAGTAAATTTTCTGAATTTTGTGGAGAGAATTAAGTTAATTATCTTAATTTACCCCATTGGATGGATAATATTTAAATGTGGAATCTATAAATCAGCTTAATTTCAGCAAGTTCTACCTTTCCTTCATTCAAGAGACCATTAGATTACTGAAATAAGTCTAATGCTTAGATATTCTACCTGCTTGTGTAATGATATAAATCATACATTTTCATCATTAAACCATGGTTTAAAAGACAATGCTGAAGTGTGACTTTATACATTCCTCTTTTGTTTCTACCGTATAAATCAAATCGTTGACAATCAACTATATACCCTGACAATATAGGTAGTTAAAGATAGATACTTAAAACCGTTTAGTGACCATTCAAAGTTACAACAGCACTGGAAAAAGTGTCTTAGAACTGTTTTTCATACTTATGACTCTTGCGGCATCCCTAGGGACACTTGATCAAAATTCAGATGCTTGGCAACTGACTCATATTTATGTCCTCCGGTCATGTGTTCACCTTTTGTGGCCATCTGACAAGCAAAGTCAAGGGGGAAGCCATATTCACTTAATAACTGTGTTACTAATTTCATAACGGCAGTGATTCACTTAACAACTGGGGCAAGAAAGGTTGTAAAATGGGGCAAAACCCACTTAATAAATGTGTAGCAACATAAATTTGAGTTCAGTTATGGATGTAAGTTGAGGACCACCTGTAGAACTTTCCTATACCATAAATTGAATGAGAAAAGATATGAAATGAATATTACCCAAAAATTCTGAGGCAATTGGAAGCATCTCACGAGATGACAAATAAGAGGTTAAACTGAAAAGAATAAAATATTTTTTAGAGTACAACCTGGTTATTCTGTTATATGCCATAATGGTGCCTGACTAGAGAATTTATCTCTTCCACCCTTTTGATATATATAACAAGTTTCACAAAAGATAAATAAAATCAAAATTTGAAGAAAAAAAGGATCAAATATAGATATGTGACCATTCCTTGTTGAAAGAGAGAAAGCAAAACTTTGATAAAACAACTTCTTCCAAATGATTTTTTTAAAGAGAATATCTAAAGCATGGTATAAAATCTACTGTATATCAGACCAGAAGACTGTGGGTCATCTTCAAATTTCTTGTTTACTGGATTAGGATCTGATCAAGGAAAAGGATGGCTTAAAGACTATAAAACTATATTCAAGCAAAAACATATAATAATTGTGGGAATTATGCATTATTTCACAACTTGGATGAGGACATCAACCAAACTGCTGAACATGCACAAACTTGCATAAATCAAAGATCTAATGCAGATTCCTGGCAAAAAAAACAACAGTCCATTCTCATCATTTCATTGTGAGGTTTTTTTGGGGGGGGGATCTCACAAATCCTGTATCATACAATTTTTGCACAAGATCGCATGAATTTTGGCAAAACATATACAATAAAAATATTAAAATCAAGATGGAGCATAATATACATCCATTTGAAATAATAATTTCATTACCTAAATAGTTTGGCACCCTGAAATTCTGCTTTTATAGATATCTGATCAATGTAAATAACAAATGATCTATCGTTGCTTGTTGGTTTTCTCTCAAATGCTTATGGTTTTTGTTTTAATTCCAGATCTTGAACATGTAGTTGGAGAAACATATGGCAATGCAACACAAAAACTCCTTGCTTTCCAGACAATGTTTCTACTGTTAAAACATCCAGCTGTCATACCTGAGCAGAAGTATTTTCTCAACAGGCATCCAGAAAACCATATGGCCATCACTACATACAGCTGGCAGAAGAGGGAATATCATATATGGTAAAGATGTTCTACTAACAAATGAATTCAAAATATTTTGGAACTTCCAGTAGTCTTTGAAAGCCAGTGCAACTTACTATGGAAGCTAAATTCGAACTTCAGAAAAACTGCTATGACAATAACTCCAAAGTTCTTCTTTTAGAGGAGGTCTAGGACAACTCCTCATGACAGTCAACTTGCCATGGCCAATTAGCTTCAGGACAACTTGCTGTGGGACAAGAGTTGCATTAATATCGAAGATATGGTGAAGTAGAATCATTAAATAAAGGATGCAAAACGAAGGACAAAATGAAATTTGAATGACAAAAATTAAAATATCTTTAAAAATTATTTTACATTGTTGAATTGTCCTGTAGCAAGTTGGCCGGTGGAGATTTGGCCGCAGTGAGTTATCTTGTGGCAAGTTGACAGTGGAGAATTGGCTGCAACAAGTTGTCCCATTCTGCTTTAAAGGTGCAGGGTAGAGCAGTTTCCCACTGGGAAGTTTCATCTTGTCTGTCTTCCTGTCTCTGGAAATTCTAATGTCTCTCTGGAAGCCAAGACATCTTGAATTCCCCCCTTCCCCGTTTTTCTAATATGATTGGAGGAATAGATTTACTATTCCCTCAGGAGTAGCTGGCTTTCTTAAAAAGAAAACTTCCTTTCCTTGTTGATTTCACAGTAAAGTGAAGAGCAAGGATGAAGGGAGACAGAGGAGCTGTGCCACTTACCTCCTATTTTTGATGGACCCTGATTGACTGGAGGGGGCCCTGGACGTCTCAAAAAAGCAGCCTTTATTTGTCTGACAGTGCCAAAACAGTTGACATCTATTTGGATAGTGAAGCCAGAGGCTGTGAATCAAAGCATGGAGGTGCCCTAAAAAATAAGCATCATCTACTAAAATATAGAAGAAGGTTAAAATGACATGGCTGCTGTCAAATTGAACTTAGCATAACAGCCACATAAATTGAATATCATCATTATAGATTAATATTGTTAAAAGAGAAAGGTAAGAACATAGGACAATGTGCGTAACAGAGGTAGGTTCCTACCGGTTTGGTCCAGTTCGGCCGACCCAGTAGTGGTATGCTGGCCTGGGTTGCAGAACTGACAGCAACCCAGGTTGGACACGCCTCCAAACTGGTTCCCCGGTTGCCACCTCCGCTATCTCTTTTTTGAGTTCTGTGCATGCACAGAACAATTTCAATTGAACTGTGCAAGCGTGCACAGCATGCGCACAAACAAACCGGCAGTAATGCCAGCCAGAACCCACCCCTGATGCTATAATGCACATGCTTCAGCATATATTCTGCTTTAGGGCAAAGCTTTAATAGTCATATATTAAGTAAGTGCTTTGACCATAAGCACTTCAGGGTGTTATTTTGCACATCAGCCCATGGACATCAATGCAGATCAGAATTCTACAAAAAAGATTATATGGAAATTATTAATTTTAAGTAGGCTGAGAGGGAGATAGAGAGGAGGACCGTAATTGTAAAAGATAGGCCATAATTGTAAACGGTAGGCTTTTTCAAGACAATTGGTATCTTTTGACCAACTGAGTCTGCAAAGGACACACACAGAGAGAACATAGAATAGTGGGGACCATGGAAATCTTCTAGTCCAACCCTCTGCTCAAGCAGGAGACCCTATATACCATTCTGGACAAATAGCTATCCTATCTCTTCTCAAAAACCTTCAATGATGGAGCACCCACAACTTCTGGAGGTAAGCTATTCCACTGATTAATTCTCACTGTCAGGAAATTTCTTCTTAATTCTAGGTTGGATCTGTCATTAATGATCTTCCATCTGTTACTCCTTGTCCTGCCCTCAGGTGTTTTGGAAAATAGTTGATGCTTTCTTCTCTGTGACAGCCCCTCAAGTATTGGAAATCTGGTTTCATATTACCTCTAGTCCTCTTCATTAGAGTAGATATACCTAGTTCCCACAATCATTCATATTGTTACGATTGGCAGGGTTAAAAGAAAATGCCTCTCTATTTAGTGCATTCTCTACTGCAGATATTACAAATATTTATATAACTGATCAGATGCCTTTGTTAAAAACATTTCCTGAGATTTACCCTGAGATTTTACAAACGCTAATGTGAGGTTGCCCTCCCTGTTCAGTTTCCATCCATTATTCCTTCTGGCTTTCAGGTGCTTTGGAAAATACCGTGACATTTTTTTTTTTTTTACATCTTCATAGTGTGGAGATGCCCTTAGATCAAAGTGAAAATAATCTATTTGGCATTCCCACAAGAGACACACTTTTAATATAGTATCAGTATCCAAATCATTTGTTAGGTCATACCATAGTATTTTTTCTTCTATAATGTTCTTAGGCAGTTACTTCATCATTGGGGAAGGGAATATTTTGTTTAAAATGATTTTAATATATTGTAATATTACAGTATTATTAATAGAAACTGAAAGACATAAATATTGCAGTAAAGGGACTTACAATTACAAGGTCAGAAATGAGAAATGGGTAAAATTCACAAACAGGGCAGCTGTACTAGAAGTAACTAAAATAAAATTTAAAAATGTATAATCAATGTAAAATTTATAATCAAAATAATGCAAGCCATGGTATTCCCTCCCATGCAAATTAAGTGTTAAGTGAATCTGGTTTTCCCATTGACTTTGCTTCTCAGAAGGTCGCGAAAGGTGATCACATAAATCCAAGTATCTGAATTTTGAAAAATGTGAAAAAGTCACTGAAAAAAGTGACCTATGACCATTTTTCACACTTAAAACCTTTGCAGCATTCCTGTGGTCCTGTGATCAAAGTTTCAAACACTTGGCAACTGACTCATGTTTATGACGGTTGCAGTGTCCCTGGGTCATGTGATCACCTGAGATCTTCTGACAAGCAAAGTCAATGGGGAAGCCAGATTTACTTAACAACAACATTACTAATTTAACAACTGCAATGATTTGATTAACAACTGTGATAAAGTGGGGCAAGACGCACTTAACAGCTGTCTCACTCAGCAACAGAAATTTCGGGTTCATTCCTGATGAGTCCTATATCAAGGACTACCTGTATGATAAAAAACCCAAATCTTTCATCTTCCTTTTACATTGGAAGAAGGTCACAAGTTGTCATTTGGATGGACCTGGAGGATAAAGCAGATCTGAACCAGGATGTAAAGGAGGCTCTTTGCTGAACAAGCACATGTTGAGATCAGTGGTGGGATTCAATTTTTTTTTTTACTATCGGTTCTGTGGGCGTGGCTTGGCTTGGGCATGGCAGGGGAAGGATACTGCAAAATCCCCATGTCCTCCCGATCAGCTGGGACTTGGGAGGCAGAGAATAGATGGGGGCGGGGCCAGTCAGAGGTGGTATTTACCAGTTCTCCGAACTACTCAAAATTTCCACTACTGGTTCTCCAGAACTGGTCAGAACCTGCTGAATACCACCTCTGGTTGAGATGTTTTTCATGTTTAATCACCAGCCAATATCTATACATACTTATTTCTCTCACAGCTGAACTGAAACACACTTCCTCTCCTCCCAGAAATTTCAAAAGCCCCTCTTTTTTATTCAAGAATGGTAAAGCATGTCCTTGCCAAAAAAAAAAAAAAAAAAAAGCCTTCGTTTCTGTTTTCTTTTTCTGCCCAGAGGAACATTCAGAGATAAAAGCTAAAATAAGATGGGATCTTCGGTGAAACAGCCTTTTCTTGCTAGTCTCTTTTTGAGGGCTGTGGCTCCAAGCACATTCAAATGAATAGATGCTTTTGCTTTTCTTCCCATTGCTGGAGAAAGGGGGAGGGGGGAAATTGTACAATTGAATGAGGTTTCTAATCTGTCTAAATGACATCATGTAGTTTAACCAGCTACTAATATGGTGACATCATTCCATTTCAGGTTTCTCTCCAATTGGTTGTGATAAGTAATGTATCTATTTTTGGAAAGCTCTCTTTCATTTCCAGGTTGGTTTCTTTGCATAAAAACATTCACCCTAATGCAAAACCAGTTTTGTCACATAATCAGATTTCATAGATTATTTTCCCTGGCTTCATGGTTAAAAACCCAAAACAGGGACTGGAAATGCTAAGGTATAGAATTGTGGGAGGGAATTTCTTTTTTTTTTAATGTGTTTTTTTATCTCCCAATTATAGAAGGGACCTGAAAAGAGAAACTTCAACACAAATTATTATTTTGGCATTGATCCATGTTTTGTCTGCTTTATCAGTGAAAACTGTCTCGGCATGCTCACAACATAGATTTTGTACGTGTTTGTGAATCTTGTTCTATTTTATAGGCAGTTACTGTCAGCGTCATAATTCCAAAGTTTTTAAGATGTTCTCATTGCTAATCTAGATGTGATAGACAATAGGTTTGATTTTTATTTTATGGAATGTATCTATGTTGACTTCTTTGGTGACATAAATAGAACTTTAAATACCACGTAGCAAATCAAATGCTCTGTTCAAGTTTCATATGTCATTTAAATCCTTAACCTCTTCAACCACAATGCTGCTTTTATTGTGCCAAGCCCCATAACGTTTCCTAGTTCTATTAGAAAAAAAAGCTACTAATAAATGAAAGCAGGTCATGTATCATGAATCTAAAAAGGTTTTCTTAGGGGTTTTATTTTTGAAGTCTGCTTCTGTTATTAATTCCTTGCCTTGCCTTCATTAATATTTTCCCAGCCTTTTACTGCTGTGGCTGTTTCTCCAAATAAAACATAGAATAGGGTTGGAAGTGATCTTGAAGGCCTTCTAGACCAACCACTTCCTCAAGCAGGAGACCCTGTACCATTCCAGACAAATGGCTATACAGTCTCTTCTTGAAAACTTTCAGTGATGGAGCATTTACAATTTCTAGAGGTAAGCCGTTCCACTGATTATTCTCAGTGTCAGGAAATTTCTCCTTAGTTCCAAGTTGGATCTCTCTTTAATGTTCTTCCACCCATTACTTCTTGTCCTTTGGATAAAAGGTCAATTCCTCTGTTAAAAGGTAAAGATGAAAGTTTCCCTTGCATATAAGTGCTAGTCATTCCCGACTCTAGGGGCAGTGCTGATCTCCATTTCAAAGCCGAAGAGCCAGCGCTGTCTGGAGACATCTCTGTGGTCATGTGGTTAGCATGACTAAACACCGAAGGCACACAGAACGCTGTTACCTTCCCACCAAAGGTGGTTCTTATTTTTCTACTTGCATTTTTACATGCTTTGGAACAGTTCGGTTGGCAGAAGCTGGGACAAGCAATGGGAGCTAACTCTGCTATGCGGCACTAGGGATTGGAACCTTCTGTCTGTAACACTGAAATACTGGAAGACTGCTATCAAATCTCCCCTAATCCTTTCTCTTTTTAGACCAAACATACCTAGTTCCCTGAATTGTTCATCATACAGTTTAGACTCCAGGCCCCTTATCATCTTTGCTTCTCTTCTTTGCCTTCTCTCTAGCTCCAAAAGAATCTTTTTAATTCCAAAAGAACCAAAAATGGATTTCCAAAAATGCAAGGAATATAAATCCTTCTATTCTCCACTATCCTGTCAGAGCTGAAGAAGCTTCTAGGATTAGAAGCAAAATGTCTTCAAAGAAAAAACAAGAAAGGCCAGTTGCCTTCAGAAAAAGCACCTTTGGGAATTCCCGAAGAACCATTGTTCCTTAATAGATTTTTCTAGAGTAGGAAGAATATGCAAGACATAGAAAAGTTAGGGTTAGGGTTAAATGGAGGGCATTATCTGAACCTTGTGGAAAATCTTGTGAATCAGTTAGGATGGGTAACCACATGATAAAAGCCCAGTTCAAAAGATTTTGGTCCCTGTTTTAATGCATTGCAAAGAAACAAATGTCTTAGCTGCGGTGGGTTGGAAGTGAGTGCCCCCAAGTGGTTGATTTCCACTCTACAGATGATCAAAAGGAAACCGCCTTTTAATACCGTAAAACATATTACAAATAATCCACAGTTGGGACCAATAACTCAGTCCTTAAATCAAATGGCCAGTAAATGAAACTGTGCTTATGACCTTACTTCAGCTCTGTTATGCTTTACAGATTTGCAGAGGAGGACTGGTCGTAAAGTTATTTTTTTATTACTGTCACAGCTACAGTTACTGAATGAGGCTAAACGAGGACTACCCATAGTCAGAAAAATTGCTACCAGACTCCTGATTTTTTGCTACCATGCAGTAAGACAGCCGCCCTCCTTCGATACACTGCAGATGGTAAGTGCTACCATAACTCTCCACCAGTCTCTACTTTTCAAGAAACGTAATTAACAAAGATTCACATTGTGTGTGCTGTCTTTTAGAAGGAACTTAACTTAAATATGTTGTGTTATAAAGGAAACAAACTCCATCTTATGTAAAAGCAGCACACCCACACCAGTGATGGGATTCAAAATTATTTACTATTAGTTCTGTGGGCATGGCAAGGGAAGGATACTGCAAAATCCCCATTCCCTCCCCACCCCACTAACCTGCTTTCCAGCTCTGTCCTCCTGTGCAGGGCAACAAAAGACGATCCAGCAATCAGCTGGGACTCCCGAGGCAGTGAATAGATGGCGGGCAGGGCCAGCCAGAAGTGGTATTTGGCAGTTCTCCAAACTACTCAAAATTTCCGCTACCGGTTCTCCAGAACCAGCTGAATACCACCTTTGACACACACACACACACACACACACTTTTTCGTAATGAAGATCAATTTTTCTCCATATAATTTAACTGTCACCTGCAAAGATCCTTTCAGATTTGCTAAAGAATATGTTAAGGATGGTAATCAAGACAGATGAGTTTTTTCTGTCTTCCCAGAAAAACTTCCCACTTCCTTTTTCAGAGTGCCTTATATTATATCTCTCCACTGAATAAATGTGTGCATTTCCCCCCACAATCTTTCAGTTAATTTCTTCCAGTCAAAATATTTCAAATTACCCAGTGCAGCAAGAATTCCTTGTTATGACAACAAAATCAGTTTTTACGATCTTACTAATTATTGTGATCCAGTGGCTTAAAAATGCAAGCAGAGATTGGTTGTGCCTGTTTGAAGTGATTTTCATTCCAAAGTGCATAAGATGGATGCTAAGCTTCCAGTCCTAAATGATGGAAGACCTCTTGGACTTGAACTTACTTTAGCAGAGTAAGACTGGGAAATTGAGTGGGGGGGGGATCCTCTAAGGTTGGGGCAAACCATGAACAGTAAACATTGACATTAGGTTGTTCATTCTTATTCCTTGATAGAACATATTCAGGAATCTGCTCCAAATAACAGGCTTTGGCTGAAATGCAGTAGAAACTATTGAGAAATGCAGTAGGTTGTGGAATGCAGCAGGTGTATGTATACAATAGGTGGAGAAGGGGAATCCATATAAAGAATTCCCTTTTAGATGAAAGCAGGATGTCCTATAAAGACTGATTCCTGTCTGACACACTCACCTATAGTTCCTAAACAGTCTTCAAGGGAAGCCCCCAGGTAATAGTGTTGCAGTAAGGATGCTTGAAATTCAGTAGTAGCTTCTTGTTAATAGAAAGGGATTTGTTCAATAAAGATGAAAAAGAAAATAGGTTAACTTCTCAGGAATCTCAAACATTGTATTATTATGACTCTCAGAATACTAACTAGCCATGGGGGTACAGCGCTTGGAATGTAATATTGTAGAATAATTCTGCCGACTGCCAGTAGTTCGATCCTGACTGGCTCAAATTTGACTCAGCCTTCCATCCTTCCGAGGTTGGTAAAATGAGGACCCAGATTGTTGAGGGGGTGGCAATATGCTGACTCTGTAAACTACTTAGAGAGGGCTGTAAAGCACTATGAAACAGTATATAAGTCTAAGTACTATTGCTATATAAATTTGGCTTTGCCTGTTTCCCCCAAGGTAATCTTCCCAATATCCCATGTTTGAAATCATTGATGATTGAGGCAGCTGAGAAACATATTGTATAGTGGTTGGATTATTTTGAAATGAATTCTTCAGACAATAAATGTTGGATGTATTTAGATTTCTAACTATAGTACCAACATATTAGTCCCTCTAGAGGGCAGTGTTTAGCTAGAGAAGAATGTAGGGTCATTGCAAGAGAAATTAAAACAATGCTAATACCATTACAATGTGTTGATTAGCACTAGTAATTTTACTTTATAAGTAAAATTTAACTAGGTTATAGTTTGATTTTGTTACCATTGCGGTAATTTTAGATTTATGTAAAATCTGAATTTGTACACTGGCAGATACCCATTTAAAACTTGTAATGAAAGAGAAGAGAACAGAATAGCAGATTAGGAAGGGACCTTGGAGGTTTTTTAGTTAACCCCCCCTGCTCAAGCAAGAGACCCTTCACCATTCCAGACAAATGCCTCTCCCGTCTGTTCTTAAAAACCTCCAGTGATGGAGTACCCATAACTTCTGTAGGCAAGCCATTGCGCTGGTCAATTGTTTTCTATTAGGAAATTTCTCATTAATTCCAAGTTGCTTCTCTCCTTGGTTAGTTTCCATCCATTGTGTCTTGGCTTGCTTTCTGGTGCTTTGGAAAATAGGTAACAAACAGTACATTTACAGCATACTGTCAATAACACAATGAAATGTAGGGATAAAACTATTTTATTTTTGCAATATTAATATGAGAAACTATGGAAATAAATTATTTCAAAGAATGTTTGCCCTAATTAACTCAGTCCAATAGTAGTTGGGAATTCACTCTTGAAGTTTTAAAGATTCTGCTTTTAACCCAAACTAAGTATCTTTCTAAAATATGTGAGAATTTATTCCTTCACCTGCATGAGATTTCACAATTACAGCACAATTTTGTTTTCTTAACATTATGGAGGCAAATCCAATATAATTAAAATGTTTCTGTTGTTAATAAAAATTATCTGCATGGTTTAATTTCTTTCATTTACCATTTCTTAGAAAAAAAATGAAATGATGTAAGTATGTCATTTTGAAGTACAGTATATTGCGAGCCTGAGATAAATGTAAAAAGGTCATCATAACCTACTCAAGCGTTCCACCTCCTCCACTGGTCTGCTAAAATAAATATGGTGTGTAAGTTACAAGTAGTATGGTATGTGTCACTTTTATCCCAGATATTTATAATGCAGTTATATTTTCCATATATTAAAGATGCATTTGCAAGCATAATCTAATCTTTCAAAATTACAAACTTTTGCTGGGTGAAAATTGGAAACACAATCATTTATTTCCTGCCCTTGACATACTGTTCACTATTAGACCATTTTTTATTTATTCTAGGAATTCTGATACTAGCAAGTACAGGTAGTCCTCGACCACAACTGAGCCCAACATTTCCGTTGCTAAATGAAACATTTGTTAAGTGACTTTGCTCCATTTTACAACCTTTCTTGCCTCGGTTTTTAAATGAATCAGTTGTTAAATAAATTAGTCAAAGTATTGTTAAGTGAATCTGGCTTGCCCATTGATTTTGCTTGTCAGAAGATTGCAAAAGAGGAACATGTGACCCCAGGACATTGCAAGTGCCATAAATATGAGTCAATTGCCAAGCATCTGAATTTTGATTACAGGACCATGGGGATGCTGAAATGATTGTAAGCGTGGACACTGGTCAAATGTCACTTTTTTCAGGTTAACTGTTGTAACTTTGAACTGTCACTAAACAAAGTCAAGGACTACCTTTAATGTATTTTAGTCATGTGATTATAGATAAGACTCTAGCTAGCTTGAATGTGTGTCAGACAAGGATTCTCTTAAGAAATGAAAATTGGTAGTTCTTTTTTTGAACACCCACATCACTGATTTGGTTAGATGGGCAGCTGTATAAATTTGATAAAGGAATAAACCAAGAAATTCACTAACCCACCATTGGCAAGAGGCAAATACTTTTAATGTCATCAAGGGCGGTGGGTTAAATAGCCTTTGACCTTTTTTTGGATTGCATCTACATACTGTACACTTTAGCTTCCAGCATTACCTTCTTGTTTTTAATTTTAAAAAAATTATCACCAGATTTTATTCACAATCCTGCCACATTTTGGCATATATAGAAGTTCTGGAGCCCCAAAGGGAGTGCTAAACAAATAATTCCCTCAACATTGTCAAACTATTCACTAAGGCTGTTACTATTACCATTAGTGTTCTCATCGTTCCTATCAATATCACCCATCTCCTCCCACTTATGATTGCATGACTGTAACTTTGTTGCTTGTATCCTTACGATTTATATTGATATTGTTTCCTGATTGCTTGTTTGTACCCTATGACTATCATTAAGTGTTGTACCTTATGATTCTTGACGAATGTTATCTTGTCTTTTTATGTACACTGAGAGCATATGCACCAAAGACAAATTCCTTGTGAGTCCAATCACACTTGGCCAATAAAGAATTCTATTCTATTCTATTCCATTCCATTCTTAAAAGGCCACCTGAAGCCAGCAAGTTTTCCAATTACCATTCAAGAAAAAAAATGCTGCCACTATTCAGAAACCAATCAATCTGGTATCACTATTCAGGAAACAATCTTGAACTTGTATTATTGCATTGTATGTTGTATTAATATATACACAGCTTAAAATGATAGCTGGCAGTTCTTTAGCTCGTATTGGCCTTCAATGGAGACCAGCTTTTTGATAAAAACCTAAGGTTTCATAAGGTATTGCCATAATATAAGCACAGATCCAAGTAGTATAGCCTTTTGTAATTGACTCACTGAGATTTTGTCAATGTGCAGATTTTCTAATTGTTGTCTAAGGCTTTTTGGTACACCACCAATGTGCTGATAATGACATGGCACGGTACGATTATGTGATAATATTGTATTATTATGATTGCTCACACACAGTTGGATATTTAGATTGGGTTTGGCATTTTTGTCCATCTGTTCAGTCTTTCCTAAGGACTTGGGACAGACAGATATTGTTGTTTGATGGTGTTAAAGGTATCCACAGGACCTAAGTTGTTCCTAGAAAAGCTGCCTTTTGCAATTGATTGTGAATTTATCTATGTTAAATATGCCATGAAAGTATTTTAATAATGTGTATGAATATTACAATTATATAAGTTGGGTAACTGATTTGTATGTAGTGTGATAGTGATATAAATATAAGGTTGATAGTGAAAGATTAGAATTAAACAATAGGTGATTAGATAATGAAAGAATATATTTGTTATTACCATGTCTTTGAATATTATAGTGATAGGAAGGGGAAAAAAGATAAAATAGAGATAGAAATAAGGGGAGAACTATAGTGTGTGTGTGTGTAGTGTGTGTAACGATATTAAGATACACAAAAGAGTAAGAAGGGTTAGAATTGAAGGATGGCAGTAAAGGATATATGGAAATACTATGAAATAATGAAAATGAAATGTAACAATGTTGAGTAATGATACTATGTTTATTTTTATTGAAGTGTATGATACCCAGGTATCACACCATTGAAGCATTGATATATATAAATAATATAATTTAAAAAACGTGACAAAAAAGCCATTTTATCAAAGCCATCTCAGAAATTAATGTTATTATTAAGTACATACTATTGCTTGATGAATAGCCAGCATTACCATGGGTCCCTCCCAAATTCCTGTGGCAAAATATCCTGATGGTTTGAGGGGAAATGCCTCCAATGCATTCCAACACAGCATATATTATTACTATATAAACATTATCAGAGGAAGCAGCTCACTTTTTTAAAAAACCCTTGTTTTTCAAAATAGTTGAATTAAAACTTTTTTATTTTTTTTACATTTACATAAAACACTTATTTTGTAATAGTAAAATGTCAATCATGAAAACAGGAAAACATATCAATGGATAACTTGACTTTCATATATTACATTCTCTTAAATAAAACAAGGGTTTTCTAATACTGTACAGTACACATGCTTTTTATCACACTTCTTCAACTTGTACATAATTGTTCCTTTAATCATACACCCCTCATTTGGTACGTTTACTCTGCATTGAAGATATATAAAGAAAACTTTTTAAGTTTACTGTTTGCTAAAGTCGTTCTTCCATAAAAATAGCATTTATTATATTAGTATTCTGACATTTTATATACATATAACCAGAATGAAATAGTGACTGTTACAAAAAGGTGACCAATTGGTATCTTATTATGTAATTATGGAGTGTTCATTCATTATATAGTTACAGTTCCCATTGACTTGATGAGCTTTATAAGAGAAGAATTCAAGTAGGGCTCATCCCTCCAAATTCTCTTTGAGCGTGGAATTCAAAATTCTGTTGTTGATGCTTGATTTAACTGCAAGCTCCTTCTGTAATATAGCAAGGCAAACAAAAATAGGCAGTAGAGCTAACAAAACATAAATTCATAAATCAGTTTACATTTCAATGCATTTCTCCTTCATGCTTCAATAAAGGTGTAATTCCGATGATCCTATTGTTTTGGTGATTCCAACAACAATACATGTGAATATGTTCACATTACATATTGCACTGAGCTCTGGCTTGCTTAAATACAGGTAGTCCTCACTTACTAACCGCAATTGGAATCAGCAACTCCATTGCTGTGCCATGTGATCAAGTGACCACACCGACTTATGACATCAGTTCTGGCTCTGGTTATAAAGCAAATCATCTGTGGTCTTTAATGAGCATAACACCCGTCATGTTACTATGACTTGTAATTTCCTGTCAGTTCCTGTCAAAATCACTGATTTTGCTTCTTGAAAGCTGACTTGGAAGGTTGGAAATGGTGACGACAGGGATGCTGCGACCACCAAAAAATACACCCCAGTTGCAAGCACCTGCAAATCCCATTACATGACCACCGAAATGCTGCAGAAGTCATAAGTGTAAGGACCGGTTGAAAGTCTTCCTTTTGGAGTGCCATTGTAACTTCAAATGTTGCTGAACCGATGGCTGGGTTGGTAAGAAAGGATTACCTGCAGAGCTTACTGAATCAATCAAAATTGGCTGAGTTTACAGAACACATCCCTACCCCCGGGGGGGGGGAGGGACTTTCTGCCTCACCTGACAAAAACATTTTAATTTAAAAAAAAACCTGAAAGTTGCAAAGCAAACTGCCAGCATCGTCTTTACTTTCAATAATGTTTCCAAAGCATGATGCAAAGTTGCAGCACAGTGCTTTGTATGGAACTATCTACATACGTCTAGAAATAGGGAAAGATAAGCAGGGTTGTTAGAACAAGGGCCGGGACATCTTTTGGTAAGCCAAGGCTTTGTAACTAGTTATATCCCACCAGATTGCAATATTATGATGGGTAATCCACCCAGCACCCATTTTGCAAGCCTAACGACACTATGTTCTCAGAATTGATGTATGCTAAAAATAAAATAAAATGATGTGCTCTACACAAAGCAAACCAAGTAATCCATGCTATAGTTTAGTATAATGTGTGAAGTCAGTGACTTGCTGTCAGAACACTTAAAGATGGATGGTAGGGAATTTGTGACCAGCAGCCCAACCAGCAACACTTACTATTCACCATGCTGGTTGGGTTGCTGTTAGGTACCAGGAATATCTGGGGCATTATAGGTTAATTGCCGTGACCTGAAATTACTTTGATGTTTAAAATACTTTTTTATTTAACAGTGATATCCTATGAATATTTATTCCAAAGTAATTCCCACAAGATTTCATGGGAGGTACATGCCTACATATGCTTAAGTCTATGTGGGATTGCTTGGTGGAATTAAATTCAGGATGAAATCTTTTCAACTTTACTATCTAAAACTTCAATCATGATGGTTCCATAATACTACCAGGCAGAATTAAACTGTAATAGTGCTATGCACTATTCATTATATTTCACAATACTCCAAATAGTAATAAAATTATTGAGAGTAGCACTATTCTAGTCAGCTCTTTCTAGCTTAACAGTGTAATTCAATATATTAAACATTTTCTAAAGATTTCATCACCGAGGGACAGGTCACCCTATCATGCCATTTATACATTATTTGACAAGGCACAGAAGAGAATTTCACACAGAACCAATTATCCAAAGCAAATTATTGGGAAGCAGAGAAATGGAGATGAGAAGCAAAAGAATATCAGATAAACAAACCAAAAGACTTGTTTCTAAACAAATCCTTGGATTTAGGAGAATAATTTGAAGAAAAAGATGACAAACCCAATTTTCGGAGTATAAAATGCACCTCCCCCCCCCCAAAAGAGCGTGGAAATGCTGGTGCATTTTATGAACCAAATAGAACCATTTTTGGCCTCCCGAAGCCCTGCCCCCGCATCCCATTTTTCTGAAAAATGGTGGAAAACGGGCCATTTTTCAAAAAACGGAGGTGTTTTTGCCTTCCTTCACCCCCAGAAGCACTCTGCAGGCTTCAGCAGGGCTGGGGGAAGGGAAAAATGCCCCCTCCTGGGGTCCGGGGAGAACAAAAACTTTTTTTCTTACTTACCTCTTTGAAATCTTAGTGCGTCTTATACACCTGTGCATCTTATAGTCCGAAAAATATGTTAATTCATAGAAGTAGTTCAAAATGAAGATTGCAGAGAATCGTGAGAGTGAAGAGCAAAAATCATAAACCAATAAAGACATAACTAAATCATTAAGTAAAATAAACTAGAAAAATCTGCAGGTTTGATGAAATAGGGAACTACTGACTACACTCACTGGAGTGAATAAAAATCTTAGATTTGGATAGAAAAGGGATTGCTTAAAGACTGGCAGTTTTACGATTAAAAATTATTAGCGGCCATGAAATGGGTGCTTTACAGCTTGTTAAGCACTCCTGGCTATCAGAAATGGTCATAGTATACCTCACAATCACATGACCGCATGTTAGGTAGGCTACCTTTATGACCAGTTCTGGCATTCCATGACAATTTGGGATAATTCTAGCAGAAAAAAAAGCCCTTTCAAATGAATGGGTTCATTTAATGACTGCCATGTTCCTTTAAAGACTGCTACAAAATGTCTTGAAAAATTACTTCTGGTAATGAGGATGCCACAATGACTTATGACCATAATTGTGGTATCAATTATAGTCATAAGGCAAGGACTACTTGTAGAAATTAGAAAATTAATGAAAGAACTCTGAACATGCATCATGTTGCCTCAGTATTTTGAATGTTATATTATTTTAGAAAATGGGGAAAAGATTATGATATGATAGTATAATCTGACAAAAAAGCAAAAAAGTAATCAAGGGGAAAATGGATTGGTTGAAAGTTTTGGACTTTTTTTAGTGGTAAACAGAAATATGTGTGAAAAAAAGCTATTAAAAAGGGAAAAGAGAAGAAAAATAGTTAAAAAATATAAACATAGATTGAATCAAAAGAGCAGTCTGCAATTTTCATCAATCCTAAACAATCATATTTTCAATGTGTCATTTGCCTCAGTTTTGATATGCAGCAATATCAAAATACAGTTATCCATGTTTTGGTTAGATAACTCATATCACAATGGAAATCTTTTGGACCCTGTTTATATTGGTGTAAAATTCAAAAATAGTATATATGTGTACATGTATAAGTATTTTACATTATATTTTTTCTATAATGTAAACATTTACATAAAATATGTATTACAACAGTATTTTTTTAAAGAGAAGCTACTAACTTTTAGTAAAATTGAAACTGAATTAACCACATGCTTTTGCATCTGGTTAATAATGAGGCCATACAAATGCAAAGTATATATGGATCTTCAATGCGAGATTGAAGTTATCAGTTTTCAAATGGGTTTTTTAGTTTATTTTAATATGATCATATGCTGTCTTTTCCTTTTAATGTGTGGCACAACTTGGTGACTACATGCATTGGCTGTTGGTGAAGGGAGTAAACCAACCACTTCAAAAGAAATTGGCATGAAAAATGTGGTAAAAAGAATGTAGATAATTGAGTTTTACCACAAGAAAAGAAACTACATTTCTGGGGGGAAAAGTATCAGGGAAAAGAGTAGAGCAGAATTTTCATCTGGAGCTAGTTAGAATGGATTCTTTTTCCAGGGAGAGCAAAGCATGATTTTTAACGAGCAGATAGATGGATATTTTAACAGTCACATTAGCTGAAATCCTCCTACGAATAAAATGATCCTCAGCAAAAAAAGAAAGAAAGAAAAGCACCTAACCTTGCCTCAGATGTATGGGCATGTTTAAAAATAAGCTGGAATGGAAAATTGTTCAAGGAAACCATTTGAAATTCATGGGGTGCCAAGAAATTCTCAATATAATAGCTGGATTGCCAACTGGGATATATGAAACTGAGAATATTTCACGCAAGTATTAAATGAGCCCTCTTTTTCCATATTTGTTTTTAGGTGCAGTTAGAAATAGGATTTAATCAAAACTGCTATTTTGGAAAAGAGACCAAAGAAAGGGGCTTGTAACCCAAGCTAGAAGAAGACTGATGTAAAATGTAATGATTTATTAGCCCATAGTTGCTAATGAAGTCTCCTTGATAAAAAAGCAAAATCAAATTTAGTTGATTAGTGTTAGTAGCAGAAATGCAGTATCGATGTTTCCTCTGGTCAGAGAATATTTTGTTCAGAGACTATTATTTTTAACTGAGTTGATACTGCATTTGAGTGCCCTTGTTCTGTTGAGTTACTCAACATTCATGAAGCAATCTTCAAATACAGGTAGTCCTCAACTTACAACCACAACTGATCCTAAAATGTTGCTAAGTGAGACATTTTTAAGTGAGTTTTGGCCCATTTTACGACTTTTCTTGCCACCGTTGTTAAGTGACTCATTGCAGTTGTTAAGTTAGTTGCCTGATTGTTAAGTGAATCTGGCTTTCCCATTGATTTTGCTTGTCAGAAGATCATAAAAGGTAATCACATGACCATGGGACACTGCAACTGTCATAAATATGAGTTGCCAAGCACCTGAAGTTTGATCACATGATCATGGGGAAATAATTGTAAGTGGGAAAATCGGTTATAAGTCACTTTTTTCAATGCCATTGTAACTTTGAACTGTGTTGTTAAATCAAGGACTACCTGTAATCCCAGACAGGATAAGGATTAACATTCCCTTCATACAAAACAGTCACACAGCCAATGATGATTTCCTGTCCTAAGGTGACAATAATTTAAGAAAACTCCTGGCCCCTATCAATACCATTATTAAACTGTAATAAACCAATATTAAGTACACATTGTTCCAGATGTTCTACTTATTTCCTATGAATTTTTGCAGTAAGAAAACACAAGTTAGACATACCAGAAAATCTGAATAACTAGGTTGGCTGGCAGATTTGCTTTTCTTGCACTCTTCTAATGATGGTTGGTGCAGGGAATATAGAGGTGTGCTTTTGGAAGGAGTCTGCAAAATGTAATACACACCTAGTCTCAAGTTACATCAAATATAAAATATAGCCAAGTAAATAAGCTATTGTAGAACAGGAGGAAAAATTGCATCTAATTTAAAAAGTGAATTTCATTATTAAGTGAAAGCTTGAAAACAACTCCTGTTCAGAATGAACTTTAAGATTCATACATTTCCATTTCTCTTCTCGTTACTTGCTCTTTTTGCCAGGAAACCTTATTGGTAAACTATTTTCCATTTATCATTTGGAAACTGTTCCAAGTTGTTCCCTTAGCAGCATATTTGATTAGGCCTTATATCTTAGCTCTTACCGCCTTTCTTACATTCAATGAATAAGAGTCTTGTTTGACAGCATATAAATTATTCCAGTATTGTTCCAGTGTCTGTTCGCTAGCTTTTTCACTACAGGGAAACGAGCCAATATTTATACTGTACAGCTTTACAGGTTATTAGTTTGATTGAAAATTATTTCAGATAACCACTGGCACGGCAAATTGCAGAACCATGCCTGCCTTGAGTCATGGGACACAGGGGAGCCAAAAAGGTCAGATGGTTTAGTATTTGGATGGGAGACCACTACTAGAATAAAAAAAATAAGAAAAAAAGCCATTCTGGTAGAAGGCAATTCTTATGTTATCTTAGCAAATTCTTATGAAGAAAACTTCCCAGAAGTTAGGCTGTTGGTTTGAGCTCCGAGCTTGGCAATTTGGTTGCAAATGCTTCATCACCATTCAAGGAGACATCGTCAGTGCATTTTGAGTTGTGCTTGTCAGTCGCCATTCAAACTATCAAACAAGCTGAAATCAGACCAGAACTCAGAAGTACCCAGATAAAATTCTAATCCTAATCTACATCACACAGATGGTACTTAACTACAGCCCAGCAACTTCAGCCAACCAATCAAACAGTCCAAAATCAGACCATGACTCAGAAATATCCAACAAACATTCAGACTAATTTGCATCTGACAGAGCACAATTCAAAATGCACTGAAGATGTCTCCTTGAATGGTGACAAAACGTTTGCAACCAAATTGCCAAGCTCAAAGCATAAATCAACAGCCTAACTACCAACCCGAGCTAATAATATTCAAACATATTCCAAACATTTCCCAGAAGTGTTCTTATAGTTAAACACAACTCAAGATTTGTTTGATAACTAGAACCATGACTTATAAAATCTATTTCATATCTTACACAATTATTATGCAACTCATCATCTCATCTAGCTGGTTAAAAAAAGCCTAATTTTAAAAAAGAACGTAAAAGGCGAATAAAGAGACAACAAAAGGAATAGCATTTATAGCGATAGTCTGCTTCAATTGGCCATTTGAGTTAGCACTTGAATGTCATCAATCAATTATTAAACATAATTAAGAGTAACCCATCCAATTAAGTTTATACCATATTTTTTCATGTTTATACAGTATTTACCTGAAAGGTAAACCAGATCTTTTATTTTCTCTGAATAATTTATTTAAAATGGGATCATCCTTGATTCACAGAGAATATACTAATAAAGAGACAGCTTTCTGGGTAATGTTTCGGGGGAATGAGTAGTCTGCTTAAATTCAGTATTTTAATCAAAATACTCTGGAAAAAAGCTAACAACATCTCATTCATGAAACAATTGGTTTCTGCATACCTAAAGGAGAAAGTAAGTCCTATCTAATGTACTATGATAGAATTTACTTCCAGATATATATTCAAAGTTCAGAAACATCTAACCCTAACCTTGCATAAAACAATAAGCAAATCATAATTCTTCTCACTTATAACTAAATATATATATTTGAAACTATATACGTATTTACTTTCCTACATCCAGCTGAAGGATTTTTTTTACATTCTTCTATTTGTTACATGAACAAATAATATATCATGAATATTCTTCATTCTGTACTAGGTTTCCCTAGCAAATTAAAACTGTATTAAACATAATCTTTTCAACTGTACACAGTATTTTCAACAAATCTTATGCAAGCATATTTTATGAAGAAGTATTTTTTCAGAAATGGAAAAATTCTGATCTCAGTTACTTTTCTAAAAATATGTGAATATGAGATTCCATTCAGTATTCACTTTGGAAAGTCTTGCTCCTAAACATTTAGTATTGCAGGTCTAATGAATTTTTATATAACTAATTTTGTATAAATCCAACAACCGAACACCTGCTAAGAGCTTTTCTTAACATTTTCAGCTTTGTTGTTATGGTTGATATGAAATATTTTCTGTAAAATATTTTGTAGGCAAAAAATGGACCACTGCAGTGTTCATCATAACTCTGTTTGTCATACTTCCTAGGATCAATAAGACAACAGCTGAGCTTTCATTGACTAGCAGTCAAAACATTTTTGCTATGTTTGGAAAGCCCTTTAATATAAAAAAATAAATAACAATAGCACTTAGACTTACAGTATACTATTCCAGTGCTTTACAGCAGAGTACCCCAGCATTTCCATCTTTGCAGATTGGCGGGGAGGGGGGGGGGAGAAGGGATGGTTCTGCACATATGCAGCTCCATTTGCATGAGCAGTGTGCTTGCCATTCACTTAAATGGAGCGTGCACTCACGCTTGCCCGCTGTTTGTACAAGTGAGAATGCTTGTGTGTGTTTGCTGGCCATTTCTGAAGCCCAATTGCAAACCCCTCACGGCAGAAGTGGGTTGCTACCAGTTTCGGCGAACTGGTAGCAGAAATTTCGACTGGATCACTGAATTGGTAGGGATGGCAGGATCGCCACGCCCCCGAACCGGTTCCCCAGTAGCAGGGTTTTTTTGACATTTTTTAATATTCTGCACATGCACAGATCTATTTAAAGGCAACTGCACGGGCATGGAGTGCCCGCACACGAAATGCGCATGCACCGAACCGGCAGTAACGCGGGCAGCAACCCACCCCTGCCTCACAGCCCACTAAGAGGCTGCGGCCCACAGGTTGGGGACCCCTGCTTTATAGCAATATGAGTGGTTTACAATATCAACATATTGCCACCTGCAACAATCTGGGTACTCATTTTACCAGCCTTGGAAGGATGGAAGTCTGAGTCAATCTTGAGCTCCATCAGGATTGAACTCAAGACTGTGGTCAGTTACTCTGCAATACTGCATTCTAACCCCTCCACCACCAATCTATTCAATTCTTAGATTGATAAATATGGATTATATGTATGTATATATATCAAATAAACTTTGAAAAGTAACATTACAAGAGGCAGCACAGTCATTTGCTTACTAAGGTAAAATAAGACTAAACTCTTTCTCAAAAAAAAACAACCCAAAATATCTAACCTCTTATACACAGCACAAAAGTAAATAATTTTTCCTGATATATTTTTACAATAAAAATTATGTTACCAGAACCAGTTAAAGATGTTAATTATACTTTACATACAAACATAGAAAGCAAAGCTTGCATACCATTAATATCTAAAACTAACAAGAAATTAGTGGAACTTAAGTTAGTTTTGAATAAGCATTTATGGAAAGATTATTAACACTCATCAATTCAAGTGAAGTTCAGTTTTTTTGCTTTTTTTGTTCAAAACTATACTGATTCAGGAGCTTAGGTTGAGGCTTGCAAACAAAACCCAGTGTATTTCTCTAATCCCGGGGGCGTGGGGGGACTTCCCGGAATGTCAATCACCAAATAGATGGGCCAATAATAGAGCAATCAGGGAGGAGTATAAATCAGGCTGGCTCGGGATCCACAAATGGCTTGCCCTCGAGGACAGAAACCCAGCCAATGTTGATCAAGAAGTGGAGTTGCACTGTGTCTCCAAACTCAAACATACAGCTATTCATTATTGTATTACATTCAACAACCACCCCAAGTTTTAAAAAGAAATGTGATCAACTTTACTCACTTTGTTTTGAAATGGCTGCTTACTAGGAACAGCAAAATTGGTTGTTATGTTACTGCAACTGGATGCTTTAAGTACAGTTAGGTTTGAGGCTACCTGAAAAAAAGAATAGTTCTAGTCAGGAATAAGAAACTTGTGGACGTTTCAATAAGCAGCATATTTAAAACCCAATACTAATCTCCAAGAACGTAATTTCTTAAGTTATCTCAAACTTTAAAAATACCTTTAACAGTCTTTTTTTTCAGGACTACTATACTAGATCAAGACAACAAAAAAATCTAACAAAAAAAAAATCCTCTTCCTGCCATTTAGCAGACAACAACTGTATCTGGATTATGGAGCCCATGATGCTTAGCTGATTTATAACATGTTAGAGCAGGGGGGTCAATTTGGTGGCCTGCGGGCTGGATGCATCACGCACAGGCCACACCCACCCCAGCTCTACAAAGGCAAAAAAACATCACAATATGTCACGTGACATGATCAAGTTTGACACTCATGATGTTAGAACTACTGAGCAGAAATAACGTTTTATTGTGGCCTATACTACAGACAATCAAGTTAGGAGTCTAATGGATTTTATCTCATTTTTAAAAAGTATTTAATAATCTAGAGATTGCTTTCAAAATACAACCCTAATATATTTATTCACTTTTTGTGCAGAATAGTGACATGGCTATTCTGAAACTTTGGCAGAAATATTTAAGACATTCCTGGGGATAATGGACCTGCTAAAATTCCCAAGATATCTGTCAGGTTCCACGTTCCCACCGATTTTAAGATTGTTTTATTTTATTTTTAAATTGAAAACTGATAACTAAAGGGCCAGCTTCAAACATAATCTTTATTTCCAAGAGTACTTTTGAGTCCCATACAGTTTACAAACTGAAAATAGTGGGTTGTTTCAGTTTAGCATTTGACTTGAACTTTTGCTCACCTGCCCAGAAAAAAACACAAAAATAAAAAGATAGGGAGCAATTTATAGGTCTGGAGAGAAAACACAACAATTGCTTCCTGGGATACAGAATATTTTGGGGATATCCTGGGATATTAAAATATTTTACTTTGCGTATCTTGTTTGTAGTTGGAGTATTCACATGGGCAGATCTTTTCATAGCTCCTTTTGGAGTTGTATATTCCTCCCGCTTCACTGACTGAAACATAAAGTCATTTTAAGGTAGTAAATATTGATACATTTTACACAAATCTACATCCAATCCACACAGACAACCATGACCATCACAGAAAGGTATGGGTCATCTTCACCTTTTCATTATTGTTAAAAGATGGACAAGCATGTTGACCATTCTGTGTTTTCATACTCTCCTTCAAACATTCATTATATTTAAACCACCATTACTAATCTAGCCAAAATTCACCCCTAATGTATTTGCAAACAGATGCCAACCATGCTTTGAATTCACTTGAGCAATTTCAAAACATGTAGAAGGGGGATAAAAAGATAGCAAAAGTATAATTAGTTTTTTTTAAAAAAACTCACTTTCCTAAATTTCAGAATTATTTGTTCCATAGTGTGATGCTTACAGCTAAAAAAATGTAAAAGACCAGTTTTCAAGCATGAAAATCACTTTATTCCACAATAAAAGCACTGAAATAATGAATAACAACTTACTGTTTTGGGCTGATCTTTTTTAAGTTTATAATGCTGCAGCTGTTGGGTCATGTAATCAAGAAACCTCTGGCTTCTAATTAGAAAATCTGAATTATGCTCCTTCTCCCAATTTTCAATTTTTTCCTTCAATTCTTCTCCTAACTAAATTTGCAAAAGAAATGTCTATATTAATTATTCTGAATTTTAACTATTTATTCCATTTCTATAGCCAAACAACTCAGCCAAGTGCCCAAGTAATTCGTTTCAAGTATAAAAAAGGCTTATCCAAAATCAGTTCATTAATACATCAGAATTAAAACTTTTTATGCCTTAACTATATTAAAACATGCAATGCAAACAAATCATCAATGATTCAAAGATGTATGTCAGTAGAAACATAAATTTCCCATTTGAGTACTTTAGAGACAGGATTACATAAACAGAAGTTTTTGTAATCTACCAAAGAGCCTTATAAAAGGAAGTTAGAATAAAAGAGCCAGAATGATTAACTTAACTTCATGTTACATAGCAGCTCTTTTAACTTGTACTGTTAACAGTATTTTATATTTGTCTCAAATACTCAAGGTTCACTATCGCTAATATTTTCCAGTTATCCTCATCTCAAAACACACACATACCCAAATGCGAGAAGCTATGAAAAAATTGTCCTGGCATTTTACCTTTGACAACTGCTTTTGAGTCTTCGATCTTTCGCGTTCATCTTTGAGCAGATTACCCCCTCTGTTTAGGAGCCTGCTTGGATCTGTTGATTTTTTCTAAAACACAAACACTGAATAGATTAATATACTGAATAATCAAACATGTATTTACGGGTAGCAACTTCAGTATCTCTACTGATCGTTTTCATAGAGGGATCGTCCTTCAGGCGAACAGCCAAAGCATAATGGTTACTGCGTATGTATTGGATGTAATTTTCTGATTTCATCAACTTATGCTAGAGTAGCGTTTATTTTAGTGATGAATTTAACAAGAAAACAAATCAGACAAGTCTAAGAATTCCAAGAATAACATCAAAGTAATGAAATGAAATATGGTTTATTCAGTCAGCGACCAGCAAAAATTGAAAATATACACCAAAGTAAAATCAAATGGCTGAGGTAAATACTAGCATAACAAAAAAATCATATAATATTTCTAGATGAATAAACTTTCCCAATTTAGATACAGGTAGACCCCCTAGTTGAGAATAACTGACGTAAAGATAACCCTTAGATATGAAGGGGGAAAAATTCTCTTTTCTCAACCAGACAAAGCACTGAAGCCACACAATACTTTGAGGACCAGCTGAAGCTGCATGTTTTAATATATCCTATTCAGTTCCTGAAAGCATTGAGTGGGATTAGCTGCATTGGCTGCAGAAAGGAGAATGCCTTCTGCCACTTTTAGTAATAAGCAATCCACCTGGAGTCTATGACGATTCACCACAGGCAGCTCGCCATTACCAACCTGCCACAGCCAATTCATCATGGCCAACTCGCTGCAGGACAATTTGCTATGGCCATCTCGCCACAGGACAACTTGCTGCAGAACAAGAATTACACTAATATCAAAGATATGTTGGAATAGAATTTAAAGAGAGGCTGCAAAAGGAAGGATAGAGCGAAATTTGAATGGCAAAAATTAAAATATTTTATTTATTTTAAATAATTAAGACCGTTTAAATCATTAAATTGTCCTGCAACAAGTTGTATTGCGGTGAGTTGGCCATGGCGAGTTGGGCCTCTGCAAGTTGGCTGTGGCGAGTTGGCTGTGGCAAGTTGTCCCATTCCCGTCTATCACACCCATTTGGTGTGGAGCCTTCAAATCAATTCTTTCAGCAGTTGTTAAGAAAGCTCCCACACATTTGCACTACTCTGGTGACTCTGAGGACACAGATAAACTTTCAAGTGGCCTCAACGACTCTCTCAAAGAACACAAATGATTAACTGTCTGTAAGGAATATAAATACTTTCATTCCCACTAGTCAGAGCTGAAAGAAGCTTCTCGGCTGAGAAGGAAAACATCTTCAAAGAAAAACCAGAATGTCCAATTGTGTCTTCAAAAAAGCACCTTAGCTTAGAGTTGTCACGTTCCCAAAATCGGTCCAAGTCCAACCCTGCCTGAATTCTGCTGACTCTTATCTGGCACCAATTTAGTATTGAACTTTAGTTGACTAGATTCTTGTGTATAAATATGAACAAGTCTTCTATGCTACAACCTAACAGATGGTCCTGATTCTTTGACATTAATCGTTATAGGCTGATTATGTGCCTAACTACCACCACCACCCAGCTATCTGCTCTTCTCCTATAGTACAGCCTCTATTGTACCAGAATCAGGTTTAGGAATGCTAGGAAAAAAACCCTGTAGACTTCCAGATTTTAACAGTAAGGTAATTTCTCAAATAAATAGGGTTTCTGATTGAAATTTAGAGTTGGGTTTTTTCTCTGTCCATTAAAACTTGCAGTTATAAAGAATAAAATCAATAATTGGATACTAAAACCAGATTCACTAATCTCATGGCAAAAAGCTTATTATTTTTCATCATGAATTTTATCACAGTTGCAATATCCTTTTTCTAGCATCTACATTTTAACAATCAAATAACTTTCTTCTCATTCAGCTTACTGGGTTGGCATTTTCCAAATCTGTTTTTCTGGGGACAATGGGGAGCTATTATAACCCTTCTGGAAAATACCAGCACTAGACAAATACAGTGTTCTAACTCATATCAGAAAATAGCATTTGCCGTAAAAAAATTAAAAATAATAAATTATCCCTGGCAACTAAAAACAAGGTAAGCATTGAAAGAGCATTTACCTCCAGTTCAATGAAGCGATCCAGAGTAGCCTCCCATTTATGAACACCGTCATAAAGAGACATGGCTTCCTCATAAATCTCTTTTATTTTGATCAATTCTTCATCGTGATGATACAACAATTCTTCTGAGAAATTGTCTATATAAATCAGGAAACTTTCGTTAAAAAGCAAAAAAAACAAAGAGTAACAGACACAGAGAAAACTTTTAAACATTTATCCCACTATTCCAATAAACAATACAGATAGTTCTTGGGTTGTGTTCAAAGTTATGATGCTTCTGAAATAAGAAGACTTATAACCAGTTCTCAGAGTTCTGGATGTTGTAGCATTCCCAGTTACATATTTGTGATCTGGAAACTTTATGCCATCGCAGCTTATTGCAGTCATAATGATTTCATATTTTTCCTGCCAACTTTCCACAAGTCAATGGGGAAGCCAGCAGGAAGTTTAAAGTTACTTTTTCACCCATCCTTTGTAGCTCCTGCCCACCGCAAGCCTACCATATACTTTCTCATCTCTTTTGCCTGACAAAACGCACTTATTTGCTTTCAAGCATAGGACTTCTCATGCATAAGGCAAATAATGATTACATTTTGAATTTATAAACATGTGCTACAAGGAATTACCATCATAAAAGGGCTGAAACGCAGCTTTTTGTTCATCGGAATAAAAGCATTTCTGCCAATAGCTCTCAAGATCTTGCCTGACTTTCAAAATAATTTCTTTAACTTTCTCCTTCTTCACCTCTTCCAGTGTTTGTAATTCTTCTTCCCACTAATGAAAACAAAACGAAACCATTAATTGTGATGGTTACAAAATATACTTCACCTACTACATTTATGTTAGTAGTGGAGAGACGTCAAAATTCCCCTTCTATTACCATATTCGTGGCTTCACAGATGGAACACTGGTTGGTCATTTTCGTGAACCTTTCTTGCTTTTCTTGTGGCCACTGAAGTCTGTCCCATAGAAGCTGAACTTGTTTCATCAGGACGTCTTTGGTGGCCATTAGAGATGACTTCTTTGTCTGCAACTAAAGACGCACACTCAAATAAGTATATGCAAAAAGGGTGGAGAAGTAAGAGTTTTGTCTAGTGGTTAAGACACTAGAGAGAGTGAATTCTAATACCACCTTAGTCATAAAAGTCAGTTGAGTGACCTTGGTCTCTCTCAGCCCAACTCACTTTGCAGAGTTGTTGTTGTGGGGAAAATATAAGGAGGAAGATGTGTGGAGTATGTTCAGAGCCTTGAGTTATTTGTAAAAATAATAAAGATGGAATACAAATAAATAAATAAAAACTCTGTTTCTCTGTAAATAGTAGCCTAAGGGGAACAGCAAGTCAGATCCAAAATAGAACCCAGGTTTACTAGGTAGGCGTCAATAGGAAAAAAGAGGCAGTTTCTGTCTTCATTTGCTCAGTGAAGGATAATGGCTGATACTGTAACATAATCTCTCTTTCTCTGTATGTATACACACATGCACGTCTGTTCAAAAGTTGTAAAAGACTGCACAACACAGTATCTAAAATGCTATTAAATGTCTTTTAATAGCATAATCTTAACCTTGTCAATCATTTGCAAAGGCTGCTGATATTAAGATCCAAAAGATGAGCCTGAACTAAAGAAAACACTAATTAATTAAAACTTGATTTATTATCATCCTTACCATCAGCCCTTAATTTTGTAATGTTACAAAGTACAGCAGACAGATAATCCATATGCTATAAATGCCATGAATCTGCACCAAGAAAAGTTGAGATGCTTTCATTTTGGAGCCTTGTTTTTTATGCAGCATAACTTTAAACAATATTGCAAATTAATAGTTCAAGTAATCGATTCATTCATAGGAATAGAGTCTTTTACATAAGCAGCCCAACCTGATTGACAAACTGCTGAAGATCTTCAAGATACTTTTTTGTAAGACAAATATATCCTTCTTCTTCATCATCACATAATATATTATTTTCCAGTGTCCCATCAGGTGTGTGTCCAATTTCTTTACTATATAGTCTGATTTCTCTTCTCAGTTTATGAAACTCTTCTAATCTTTGTTCCTGTTTAAATAAATAACTCAAAATAGTTTAAATGTATCAAATTAAAGAGCTTATTTTATTCAATTTTATACAATTTAGAAACTGCACAACTTCCAATATCACAGGAGAAACAGAATACAGTATTAATAAGAAAAAAAACATAACAAATAGCACTTATACTTATACACCGCTTTACAGCACTCTCTAAGTGGTTTATAGGTCAGTATAATGCCCCCAACAATCAGGGTCCTCATTTTACCCACCTCGGAAGGATGGAAGGCTGAGTCAACCTTGAACCTGGTGGGATTTGATTTGAACTGTCAGCAGAAGTAGCATGCAATACTGCACTAACCACTGCACCACCGAGTCAAGAACAAACAAGATGGGCAGGGACTGCAGCAGAAAAACATACTTTCTGGCTCTTAAAAGATAATTTGATTGATTGGTTGAAAAGGCCTGTTGGCTCATATAACCCAGGCCATGGAATGCCATGGTAGATAGACAGTCCCCTTAAAACATGGCTGTTTCAACAAACTTGGGGATCTGGGGCAACAGTGACTCCATGCATTGGCTGCATCATGCATAATATTGTAATGTGTTCTGTGATCACTTTATTTATATTTGTTTTACTTGGATTTTGTATACTGTTTCAGCTGTTGGTTTTATTGTAAGCTGTGTGGGATGGGCAGCCATATAAATTTGATAAATAAATCACTTATGGTCCAGCTAAGGAGCTACCACCCTGAAGATACTCAGGAAAACTGTCCCAACAAATAACTTGGTAACAAGAGGGTATTAGTTGACTTTCTATCAATCATAAAATAGAAACTCTGCACATTCCTTCATTTCATGCTTAATTTGATTACAAATTCTTTGCATAAAGTCTGGATGAAAGTCAAAGTGTATCTTCTGGCAGCAAACTTTATAGGATTTTTGTTCTAGGTGGGATGCAAAACAGAGACTCACAATGCTCATTCTTTTTTGCTCAAGAAAGCAGAATGTTCATTTAGCTTATTTTTGACTGCAAAGTCTGACTTGCTAATGAAGGGATATAAATCAGTGCCATACCTTTACTTTCAGAAGATTTGTTATATGTTCTTTTATTTCTTCCAGCTCTGTGCTATTTGGAATACTGCCAGTAGGGATGTAGTAAGGGACTACACAAAGCTCTGTACATAATGCCTGATCTTCTCGCTGTAGCTGAGTCAACTTCTCCAGCCTCTCCTCTTTTTCTTTAAGAGCACTGTCTAATGCCAGCCGATATTCCTTCTCTAATTGAAGGATAGTTAAGCCATCATCAACCTGTAAAGTTATACAGCAAATAGATATATTTAGCACTTCTGTGAATGGCCTCCAGTAAGTTTTCTCTTTGTTCTACTAGATCTAGTACAGCAGGCTGTGTTCCATCATTACAATTAGACCTTAGAAACACACTTTTTTATGGCTACCTCCAAGCTATGAAATAATATCAGCCCACCCACAAAGTCCACGTGGCCCTGATCCTCTGGTTGTAAGGAAAAACCTTAAAACATGGTTCTTTCAGCAGACCGATGGATGATTTATAATCATCCATGTACTAATGTTGGCATTTTACAACTTGGTTCTTGGTATTTTCTCCAATATAGGTGGCTAGATGTGAGGTGAGGCTGCAATGGTCATTTATTATTTTTGCTAACCAACTTCCTACAAGAGTAATTTGCTTTATGTTGGCTGCTGAGCCTTGTTTATAAAATCTGGGCACAGGGTTAAAAAAAAAACCAAATTATTCAAATAGCAGAAGATCTCTGATGAGTTTCCCAGTTTGCTCCAAAAAGTAAGAAATCCCTCAGATAATTCCTGTCCCCATTTCACAATGTTCAGTCGCTGTCAACAAGCTGCATTCAATTTAATTTATTATTTGTTTTTTAAATATTCATTTAAAAAAAAGCAATTTAGCATTTAGAAAAGAGGAGAGACACCCCTGCTGTGTGTGTACTTTAGCATAACTCTAGAATGCCTGGCTCGTTAAGGAGAGTGAGTGTGGCGTCCTAGAGCATCAATTGTCTGTGATGTCAGTTCCTTTGCAGCTTGCTCTGGAAAGCCAGCCATGACATTCCCCCTTCAGTGGACGAATGGGGAAGTGCCTGATGGATTTGGGGCAATATGCCAGGATCGTAGACAGGGCGAGAAAGAGGAGCACATGGGAGGGGGAAGGGAGAGGGCAGGGATTATGGGCATGGGAGTAGGAGGAAGAAAAGGCCCTCTCAATGACTCCCTGTCTATAAATATCTGGGCAACACCTGGTCATCAGCTAGTTATAAATAAAAGTCATCTATGCCAACTTAATATCACTTTAGTTTTCTGTTCTTGGGAACAATTAGCAACTAAAAAGAACTTACCTTGTAAGGATCCAGACCAAGTTGGTATCTGAGTACATTCAGTTGATTTTTCTGAATTTCAATGTCATTTTCAATTTTGTTTTTCAAACTGCTTTCTTCATCAATCATTTCATTCAATAGCGTCTGTCCAGAAATACCCCCAAAAAATTTCAGCATAGGTTTATAACCGATCTAACTGTTGAACTTCTTATTTGATCAGAATCCATAGCTAAAATAAAGCCTATGTCCATTAGCCCAGGATTTGATGTGTCCAGGGGCAGTCAAAAAAGGTATCAGATTGTTGTCAATCAAGGCTTTCATTCATGAATGAAATGAAGAGTTTTTCTGACTCGCTTTCCTCTGTATCCCTCATGCATTTCCCACATGGCTTCAATGAAAGCAAATGTGATGCATGAGAACAAAACAGAGAATGGTCAAAACTGATCTACCTATCTTCCTGCTACAAACCAAATGTTGCAATCAGAGGCATACATTTGGAAAATAAAATGACTGCTTACTAAAAAGTGAAAAACTGTACCTGTAATTGATTAGTAGGCTTTTAGTTTATAATACTTTGATCTAAATTATATTAAAGTGGCTCAGAGACAGGTTGATACTTGCATTAATTGACTGACTTTAAAGATAAACACCTCTTCCCTTGAGCAATTTATTTTGCAGGAGAAAAAAGTACTGTACTGTTCCAGATGCTTTTACACTTGTATGGTTAGAGAGATATGATGGACAAAGCATCTTTCAAAGGCCAGCTTTCCAGGCTTTTAAGTAGCTGTCCTAAGCACATCAATGTTTTAAACACATTTCCAAAGGGGATAATATAATAAAAACAAGTGAATTTTACTTGAAACACAATATACCTTAGAGTAACAACCCCCCTCTCTGAAAACACCAAGGTTTTACAAAAAGAAATGCTATATTTATTTGAATATAGCATCAAACCTCTACAAACATATTTTCCATAAAAATTGCAAAGAGCTTCTTTGCACAGAAATTATCAACAACAAAAGGCATAGAAAAAAGGTAGAGAATTTGATAAAGTGCCCCTACTCCAATTTGCTGTATTTCAAAGAATTCAGGTACCATTTCATTTCTTTTTTTCCTATTATCTTCCCATCAAGTAGCTTTTCTTTTCTAATTTCAAAATCTCTGAAAAGCCTGAATTTTTATCATTAGAAGGATAGAATTAAGCAGAATAGTCTGCTCTCCAAGCATGTTATACATTTCAGAAACTTTATGTGGCATTGTCCATATACTTTCACAGTTGTTACGAGTTGTTTGTCTGAGTCAGCCACTTTACACATTTGAGGCCTCAGAGTAATGCAATTGCCATGTTATACTGATGTCATGACATTTCTGGGTATGTGGGGAAATCATATTGGATTTTGGGAGGAGCTTTTTGAAAATGAATCTTAAATTTACAGAAGTACTGTATTTAAAACATATTGTGCTAAAAATGGTTATTTGGGGATAATCATGTTATCATGGTCACAGGCAGACTGCCTGAATCCTAACCCCCTATTTTACTTCAATGAAACCATAATTTCTAATAGAGCAACAAATACATAGAAATAGAATAAAGAATAATATAGGTAAGAATAGAATAAAGAATAAAATAGAGAAGAATATAATAGAGAAGAGTAGAATAAAGAATAGAATAAAGAATAGAGTAGAGTAGAATCTGAAAGGGACCTTGAAGTTCTTCTAGTCCAGCCGCCTGATCAAGTAAGAGAACCTATACCATTTAAAACAAGTAAAATTCAAACATAGGTTCACTATCCCGCAATGGCAAACCTATGGCATGGGTGCCAGAGGTGGCAAGCAGAGCCCCCCCTATGGGCACATGTGCCGTTGCCAACTGCTGTTCTGTTTTCCGGCATGCACATGCGCACTGGCTGCCAGAGCACCAGAAAACAACCTGAAACAGGCAAAAACTCCCCAAAATCAGGCCATATTTTTGGGGCATTTTCAGGCCATGTTTTGTTTTTCCAAACTTGACCCGAAGAATAGCCTGAAAATGGCCCAAAAAATGGCCAAAAACATGCATGTGCGCACTAGTCATCTGGTCTTCAGGATTCCAGTGCTCTGGCATGTGTGAAGAGCAGCTGGCCGGTGTGCATGCATGTGCCGGAAACCCAAAGAACAGCTGGCCAGTGCACACGTGCACACTTGGTCAGCTGGTCGATGGGTTTCCAGCGCTCTGGCGCATGCACATTCCATTTTGGGCACTTGGAGCCGAAAAGGTTCGCCATCACTGGTCTAGTCTCTTCTTAAAAATCTCCAGTGATGGAGTACCCACATTTCTGAAGGAAAGCTGTTCCACTTGTTAATTTTCTCACTGTTAAGAAGTCTCTCCTTAATTCCAGATTGGTTCTCTCTCTGATTAGTTTCCAACCATTATTTCTTGTCCAGCCCTCTGGTGGCTTTGCTGCCCAATATCACATCATACAATTTGATGCCCAATATCACATCACACAACCAAATGCAATTTCCCCATAAAATGGGTACCGGGAACTGGTACTAGATGTTTCATGCAAGCCAGTGTCACATGAGAGACTTTACATTTCAAGGCTGTCACCCTGAACCATACCTCAATGTGCAACTTTGCAGCCTCCATGCGTTCAAGCTGCAGCTCTTTGCTAATTCCCATTGCATTCCATAAATCTAGTAGCTTTCCCAGTGCTTGATTCACACTATTAACCAGGGAAGAAGCCAAAATTTCACTGAAAAAGAAAAGAGTAATTTCAATGCCATGATGACACTTAATGCAAGGATTGCCCTTCCTCCCAAAGGTGCTTTGTGAAAAGGCAACTGGACTTTGTTTTTCCTTGAAGACATTTCCCTTCTCATCCAATAAGCTTCTTCAGTTCTGCTCCCTACCTCAGAATTCTCATTTCCATCAACTTAATATTAATATTGTATATCAATGTAATACATTTATACTTTTTTTTAAACAAAAAATGTCAAACCCTGAATTCTTCTTTGATCTGGTGGCCATGAAGTGATCTGGGTGCCCTGGAAAGAACAAGAAACTAAGGACAAACTTGGCTTCTAACTTGTTTAGAGGTGACTAAAACAGGGTACCTAATCTATAGAAGGAACTTAATCCTGTTCATGTACATCAGAGTCTTGAGAGAATAGCCCTGACAGTATACATGTGCACCCTCTTTTTCTAAATATATTTAACATGCCTCCAGACTTCAGATTCTTGTTGTGCCTTGTACTTTTGATTTCTGATAAGTGCCTGGACAAGTCCTTGCAGTTTTCTTGGCAAGGCTTTCTGTACTATTTGCCACTGCCTCCTCCTTAGGGCTTGGAGAAAGTAATTACTGCAGCCCAAAGTCACGCAGCTGGCTCAATGGCTGAGGTGGAACTGGAACTTACTATACCAAACTGGCTCTTCAAAACTTGTTATTAGAGGTACAAAAGTACAATACATGTAATACCTAATCAAAAATAGGTTTAAAAGGATACAAGTCTTTCAGTGATTGAGAAGGCTAGAAATTTCATTGAATACAAAAATAGTTTTTTTCCAGATTTCCACTCAACTATAAATCTCAGTGGAAAACACTGGATGCTTAATAACAAAAGCTAAATTACTTACAGTAATGCTTTTAGGAGTTCAGAAGCCCTACCACCCCTTTTTTTGAAACAAAGATGTAAAATAAGCCAATATTATCATCCTCTAATATGCAAGGGGAGATAGATGGAGAAGCCCCAGGACATCTTTCCCAAAGCAACCTGATGACTTTATGTAGGTTAAAGACCCACAATCGATAAAGACATCCTGGAACTTCATGTTTGACTCCTGGGAGTTCATGGACACACCCATGATGTTTTTTTGTTTTTTTTTCATAGCCAAATATAAGTGGTTAACCACTGCCTCCTTTTTAAAAAAACCTCCCTATCATTTTCTTTTCTTCTAATTTTCCCAGTACATAGGCCTGGTCTATTTTATTTAAACACAAATAATACAAACAGTACATATACAACTGAATACAAAAAAGAAAGACAAAAGGGAAAGGGGAAAAAACCTCATAATACAGTGCACTGGAGAACCCCCCCCTTTATTTTTCTTATACAATATATTCCAATTGTGCCCTTATCCCCTCCAAAACAACATATATTCTTGAGTAGGTTTATTCCCTTTGCCTTCCACCAACACTGATTTTATAAAATCCCCCCTATTTCATTATAATTATTTACTTTAATTTATTTTAATCATCCCTTTTTAAAGTTGTTAATGTATCATTTGTTGCCATACTCCAAATTTCATTATACCACTCATTTCTTTGAATATCCCTGGTCTTTGGGCGTGAATTGTAACCAGGCCCAGTCAATATAAAGCTTCACTGCTTAGCTGTCAAAATATGGCAAACCCTATTGAGACATATTGAGCCTCCTCGAAACCTTCCGAGGCTGCTTTTTACGAGGGGAAACGGCATCAAAGGGGTTCCCCCGCTCACTCCCAAAGGAGCCGAGAAGTCCGGCTAGCCGCTCAGCGCTCCAGAGGCAAATCCTGTTCCCTTCCCACCACGATACAACCTGGCTTCAGAAAAACCCTTCATTCTTTTACCTTTCCCGCAGACGTTTCCCCATGTGGAGCCTAGAGACGGCCGTTGTTGGCGTCGCCATTCCCGCTACAAGTAAAATCCAAACAAAGACTCAAACGAGCGGCCGCCACCACCGTCAAAATTCAAACTTCAGAGAAAAGTTTGATCGAACGACAGGCTGCTCCTGTGCGCCTTATGATTGGTCCATCGCATTGGCGCGTTGTTTCCGGCATTGCCGAAGCAGCCAATCCACGGGAGAGAAGCAAATGAGGGGTGGAGCTCGCTCGCCTTTAAAAAAAAACTTCAACCGTTGGCGTTTCGCATGAGATGATTGGTTGTCAAGCTAGGATATCTTTGGCCAATTTTTTTTTTAAAAAACCAACAGCCAGAGGAGAAAGGAAGGTCTGTAGTTAAAAATAGGACGGATGGGGAAATTGAGGAAAGCTTATAAAAGAGCGATCCAATTTCATTTTAACTTCATTCGGCTGTATGGAATAGCTGCGTCCAGTGCCTCTACTCAGGAAGGCTGCTTCGGAAATCAATTCCATTGACTCCAATGGAACCTGCTCGCTAGTAAATGAGTTTAGCGTCATTGAGAGTTCACAGCTCTAGAATGGTTACCTCGAAAATGAATCCTGTTTGGCCGGAATCGTTCTTATAACAGTTATAAATACTAAATCCCATTGCATATAGGATTAACTGATCGCAGTTTGAAAAGGATGTGTATCCGCATGGCGTTAAAAAGACTCAGTGGGGATTAAATAAAAGTTGTAGAATTATGTGGGGTTTCTTAATTTGTAAACAAAACAAAAAATAAAAACTCATGGGGTCAATTAAATATAAAAAATATGCTACATAGCAGAGAAAAACACGCAGTCAACTTTTCTCACCCTTTAGCTACAATATACGAGTGATGCTACAATATAACTACAATATATGAGTGATGGATACATATGCTTGCATGGCATAATTAAACGCACTACTTATTTAAGCATAAATTAATGGTAGCCGCTTGTTGCTCACTCTCACGTTATCTCAGAAGTTGAATGAGCTATGCACGGAACTTGCTCACTCCTAGGCAATAAGATCCAATATTTGGCAAGCCCTAAGCAAAATGGATCATTATTCACAGTAAACGAGTTGTAGTGTTACAGCCTTTTCCTCTTCCAGCGCAGTTTCCTCGAAAACATATCCCTAGTTCTGGCTGGGGGTTTCTTACTCCAGTAAATATTTGTTTGTTTGTTTGTTTATGCGAGGCAGCGCCATTCAACCTGGTTTTAGCTTAGCATCGGATGGAAACTTTCCTTTCTGGCTGGGACGAAAAGCAGGAAGTAAAATAGAGGAAACGACCATATTTTGTAAAGGGGGGGGTTATTGGCAAAAAATATGGTGACAGCAACTATGGAATAAAACAGGCAGTAATATCTCCAATGTCCATTTTCTCATGAAATACACTCCCTATATTAGCAAAGAAATCGGGTGGTAAAGCTTGATAAAATAGCTAATGATAGTTTGGATATCAACTTGCTCCCCCGTTTGAAGAATAGAATGTGCCGGATAGTGGCTTCAAGCGCAACTGGAGGGGGGAGGGGGGAGGATTTCAGATCCGTTGTGCTATGAAGTCGGATAAAACATGGAGTTTTGCGGAGTTATTGAGCCTGATCCTAATGAAAGCGACTGTGGGGTCTGTCCATATAAATGTGGATCTCTCTCGCCCTACAGGCGAGTTGAAGCATTTTTGGAAGAGCGCGGGATATTGGTAAGAAATGACGAATTGTTTATGCAGTGAAGTCATGAGGTTTGCAGTTTGAAATCAGTAAATTGAAGACAAGATTGTTTAAATATTTGCAGTTAATTTTGCAAAATCAAGGTTTTCTCTTACTTCCTTTTTTACATTACAAAAGTAAGATAAAGCAAAGGGAATAAAAATTTGCATTCCTCTTTCAAATACATACCAATGATTTTTCAAGATTGGTTTCGTGATACGTGTTTTTTATGCGAATGCATTATTTGTAAATACTGTTGAAAGAAATGTCCTTCTGGGTTCAGCTCTGTGGGAAGTTATCATCCAGCCCTCTCCCAGAAAAATGAAATATCCTAGGAAATATTGAAAAGGCATAATATTTCTCTGGATGTGAAAAGAAAGAAACATGCTTTAAAAGACAGAATAGTTGTCTGTAGCTTCCTGCCCATTCACACTTTGTCAATAGGCCATTGAGAAGGCCAGGCTAGCCCACTTTACATAATAAAGACTCCTCCCCTGCAGCTGTAGGGGGAAGGGATATTACTCAACTCTCCACATGACATCTGAGAACTCATCTATGGATTCAAAACAGCCTAGAGAGTAGCCCCCTGCATGGCACCATGGGAGTCTGACAACTAATCAGAATACATTTCTTACACAGGAACAGGAAACAGAGAGGTGGGACTAAACAGGGCATAAAAAGCCTAGCAAGCCCCTTCCTCAGCCCTTTTATCTTCTCCATCAACATTGAAACATGTGATCACCTTTTCTAGTCAGGGCTCAAGCCATGTGGCCCTGTCCAACAATAAACCATCTTTCCAAGCAGCCTCCATGTCTCCAGTGTCTTCTTCCCCACTTGGAGCTGAACCCAGAAGGACATTTCTTTCAACAGCTCCAAGTGGGGAAAAAGACACTGGAGACATGGAGGCTGCTTGGAAAGATGGTTTATTGTTGGATAGGGGCACATGGCTTGAGCCCTGAACAGAAAAGGTGATCAGATGCTTCAATGTTGGTGGAGAGGAAGAGGTGGGCTGAAGGAGGGGCTTGCTAGGCTTTTTATAACCTCTTTAGTCCCACCTCTCTGTTTCCTGTTCCTGTGTAAGAAATGTATTCTGATTGGTTGTCAGATTCCCATGGGGCCATGCAGGGGCTACTCTCTAGGCTGTGTTTTGAATCTAGGTATGGATGAGTTCTCAGATGCCATGTGGCGAGTTGGGTAAAAGGCCAATATTATCATGCCTTAATCCTATCACTCTGGAGCTGAACGGGAAAACTCTTTATTATGTAAAGTGGACTAGCTCAGGCTTTAATGGCTCATTTGACAAAGGGCGATGGGCAGGAAGCTGCAGGCAGCTGTTCTGCCTTTTAAAACACGTTTCTTCCTTTTTCACATCCAGAGAAATATTCTGCCTTTTCAATATTTCCTAGGATATTTCCTTTTTCTGGGAGAGGGCTGGATAACTTCCCACAATACAATCCACTTAAATTGAGATTTAATACAATTTCCTTTAGTCCTGAAGTTAGGTTGCAATTCATATGTAGCAAGAGTTATTTCTTTAAGAAAGCATAATTGCATTGTGGAAAAATGAGCTAGGAATTCAGAAATGTCTTCTTCAACATCTCACACCATGAACCCGTAGGCAAGCAATGATCTAATGCAACCCTTCCTCTTTTTGCAATATGTAAATAATATATCCTTAAGAAAGATGGGTGATTCAGAAATGTGAAAAATAAAAATATTGGCCTACCTCGTGATAGCAGGAAACTTGAGCAGAGGGTGAAAAGTTGGAGGCTTTCAATCCCTCTCTCAGAATCTTTGGGGACTACCCACTGTAGCTCCCTTCAGCTTTGGGGTGCAGTTTGGTAGGTTAATGTTGACATTACCTAATTTCTAAGGAGATGCCCTTATCTGTGTTTTGTCCTTCCCCAATAGTAGTGAGTGTATCTGTAATGATGTGATATGTAGAAATGATCTTGCGAGATAGGAGGGACAGCTGATCATCAGGTTGTAAAAGAGATCTTAGCCCATAGAACAGGGGATGGGAAACCATGTCCCTTTTATGACTTGTGGATTGGCTCAGGAATTCTGGGAGTTGAAAAACATACAAGGACCAATAGAAACAGTAATGTTCGACCTGTACAATGAAGCACTTACAGAAGCCAAATTACCAAAAACATGGACGGAAGCATACATAACACTTATACCCAAAGAAGATTCAAATAAACAAATAAAAAATTACGGATCCATTTCATTACTGAATACAGATTACAAAATATTTACATCCATAATGGCGGAACGATTAAAAAAATGCTAAACAAAATTATCCATTCAGATCAAAATGGCTTTTTACCAAAATAACAACTGAAAAATAACAGAATAATTATGAATACATTAGAATATTACGAAGAACATCCAGGGAAAAAAGTTGCACTGATCATTTTACACATCCAAAAGGCTTTTGACAATCTGAATTGGCAATTCATCATTACACACCTAAAAAACATGAAATTTGGAGACAAATTTGTGAAGATGATTGAGACAATATACTCGACCCAAAAGGCAAAAGTATTAATAAATGGAGATGTCACAGAGAA
The DNA here is from genome assembly GCF_051295495.1 of Thamnophis sirtalis. NCBI lineage: Eukaryota > Metazoa > Chordata > Lepidosauria > Squamata > Natricidae > Thamnophis > Thamnophis sirtalis. The sequence continues at coordinate 99,086,461 of NW_028261385.1, read as the reverse complement.
ATTTAATATTTTAAAGGGAGTAAGACAAGGATGTCCACTATCACCCCTATTATTCATCTTAACATTAGAAGTATTATTAATAGAAATTAGAAGGGAACAAGAAATAAAGGCACTAAAAATTAAAAAAGAATATAAAGTCCAGGCATTCGCAAATGATATAGTATTCATTTTAGAAGAACCAATAGGAATGGGGCCCAAATTAATTCAAAAAATAGAGGAATTCGGCAAAGAAGCAGGACTTAAAATTAATAAGAGTAAAACAAAGATCATACCAAAAAAATCTTACTAAAAACCAAGAGAGAATTGGAAGAAAATATGGGTATGCAGATATCAAAAAAGGTGAAATATTTAGGAATTCTGCTACCAGGGAAATGCTCAACAATCAAAGTCCACAAGTTATAAAAGGGCCATGGTTCCCCACCTCTGCCATAGAAGAAGGAGGAGGGCATGGGGAAAGTTTCAGAAGGGACTTTCCATAGTTTTCTGGAGAGGAAAAGAAAAGGAGGAGGAGAAATAATTTCAGTCTTGCAGGATTCTGTTAATTGAAACCTACAAGAAAAATAGAGGTACCGGTAGTATTGCTATTTGTGTTCTTATCGGAACTATCTCATAGGGCTAGTGGTATGAGAGGAGAGTTCCACAATCTTTGCATGCTGCTGGCAAATAAAAGGGGGGACAAAACAAGAAGGGAAATCCTATAGCTCCATCTCATGCCCCTGTAGAGTTTAGGGCACAATGCCTAGAGCAGCCTTTTTAAACTGGTTTTCTGCAGCACTTTAGGGTTCCAGAAAAGGTCAGGTAGGGGTTCCATAAGAGAACATGAGGGGGGCGAGGAATAAATGTTTTTTACCTTCACTTGCTGTGCAATGCTGGATCATAGTATGGTTATTTTTATAAACTGCAATTCAGCTGCCCACCTGCTAGTTTGCTGTTGCTGTCGATGTTACAAAAATGTGAGCTGTGAAGGTTAGAAGTGAATTGCATTATGATATAAAAAGGTTGAAAAGGGCTGGTATAGGAAAACCATTCCCTTCTGCGTGGAGTGATAGACTGATCTCACTGAAGAAGAAAAAAGGAATGAACGAAATTTCATGAAAATATAAATATCTTTTAAAGTAGCCACCCGTAAAATATTAATTGGAAAAGTTAATAAAGATGTAGAGCAAATCAAAACACAAAAGCATCTGAAAAGAACTTGCAATAGGAAAACACATTTAGGATAGTATAAATTTCTGAGCAAATTGCAAGATTGAACTGCTAGTAATCTAAATGCACTTCAGATGTAAAAACCTACCAATTTGTACAAGAAAAAGACGAAGTGAGTGTCAGGCGTGTTTCATTCAGCATCCAAGAAAGAAACTCCCCAATCCCATTTGAGTACTTTTACTGGACATGAAATGAAAACAGCTAAAGTGAAGTAAGATCTGAAGCAAAAAAGCTCGAATGTGTACATATCAAACATTTACCCAGGACCCTCGCCCCAGTTACCCCGACCCAATGTCCAATCTGCAACTCCAAAAGATGTTATGTGGAATGCATCTTCAAGTGGCCTCATTCAGCTGGTATTCAGAGACGGTTGACCTTGACCAAGTCCAAAAACGAGCCATCAGCATATGCAGAAGATGGTGAGAACGAAACTCCCTTCATGATAACTCCTCCAGCACCTAGCAATCCTCCCCCAAATACCATGAGCCCCCACCCTCCCTGTTACTATGGCAATTGATAGCAAGCAAGCAAAGTAGTGGCTGACAGTGAGTTTGCATTGAGTATTCACCAGAGAAAATAAACATAAAACTCTTTAAAATAAAAATAATTTTATGCTTTGTTTCTAACTAAATGTGTTGCCTGTTCTTGCTGACTGAAGGTAAAGTTTTTTGTATGCTTTTTTTTGTTCTTTATCCTAACTTTTTTTTAATTTCCTCCCTTTTAATTAAGAGTTTAATGGAGAGATTCCCATTCCTAATTCAGCAAAAAAATTCCTTCCCTTTTCTACCTGAGTTTTCCAAACTTCCTCTCTAAAAAGTCTGTGCTTATATATTATTCAGGATGTCAAATTATTACTTGTGCAGGTGAGGATTGAAAGGATGTCTATTAGAGATAGACCTAACCACTTTTTCAGTGACCATTTGAAATTAGAACACTTTTGAAAAAGACCTATGAGCAGTTCTCAAAGCTACAGTTGTCACAGTTACATGATCACCATTTGTGAATTTCATAGCCAGAATTTCATAACCAGATTCCAACAAGCAAAGTCAGTGGGGAAGCTGGCAGAAAATTGCAAGTTGCTGTCATAGGATGTTGCGCTGAACAACCATGGGTGATTTTCTTAACAAGTTGCATACATTATTTACTTAACGACTATGTTGCTTAGCAATTGCCATTCCCAATGCAGTTGGTAAGTTAGAACTACCTGTTCCTTAAGTTCTTCCGGCTGGTGAGAAAACTCCATTTACAAATCTGTTGTATATTGCTAAGATATCTGATATGAGGAACTCTGAGCTATCAAAAGTGATAACTATATTAAGTAATATATTTTCTTCATTTTTTTCAGTCCTCCTCTACCACACAGACAAGCAGATTTGTTTAATCTCAGTAAAGACCAAATAATTAATTTGGCTTATATTTCATCTGTGCCACAAAATGGCATTGAACAAATTCGAATCCATTGGCTGCTGGAACTTATTCAAGCTGAGTAAGTTAAATTCTTTACTCTCTCTCTCATTTGTAGTTTTTTAGGTTTGTCTGGTCAAGGGTGTCCATTTCATTGAGGGTCACATTAGGTTGTGTTTTACGTCAGGGGGCTGGGGTGGGTGTGGCCAGGGTGGGTGTGGCCAGCTCAACATCACTTGTGTTGGGGGCACCTGTGGTGGCCTGAATACTCTGCCAGTGAAAACAGGCTCCCAAGCTCCGTTTTCTGCTGTGGTGGCCTCTTGCAACCCTCTGCAAGTGAAAACGGAGTTTGGGATGGCTGCCTGCGGCTCTCCCAAGCTCTGTTTTCACCGGCAGAGGCACTGCAGGCCAGTCTTTCACTGTTTCCAGGGCGGCCCCATGGGCCAGATTAAACACCCCACAGGCCAGATCCAGCCCTTGGGCCTTGAGTTTGACACCCCTGGTCTAGATGGTCAATTTTTGTTCCTGAATTAAACAGACAGCTTGGGAACCATTTGCTAGTTTGGACAAAAAAACTAGCTCTTAAAAAAAAGAATTTATGATACCAGACAATATTTCTTGAAATATATGTTTGTAAAAATTCCCAGCATGCATAAGGGATCATTTAGCATATTCTAAACCTCATTTTGCATTAGGTCTGGTTGGTTACTACAAGGGCTACCTAGAAAATGCTTTGGATGGCATCTTTGCTTTAAAGGTGATTTTATATGGCTGAATAATTAAGGGGTGTCCTTTGCATGTGAAATCCCTTGATTATATGTGGGCATGTATTTTCTTGTGGTTATAAAGTCAGAAGTTATCCAAAAGATGTCTATGTAGCCTCTCAGCATATACAGTAGTTAAAAAGAGATGCTTCTGTTGTTTCTGAGGAAAAACAGACTGATATGGCAGCTCTGTGGTCATACTGTGGTTTGGCTTTGATGACAAAGCAAGAAATATTGTAAGCCAGACAGGAAAACATGTTAATGAACATAGGAGTCCATCCTTCTTGTCTAACCTTCCAATTTCCAATCTCAGAAGGTGAGTGAGCAAGGTTTGTATGTGGAGAAATGTGTGAGTGATGTGAGATGATTACCTAAGGTGACCAGATTTTAACATTGGTAAAGAGGAACACCATTGACCGGGGTGGGGTGGGGGGTGAAAACGCTGCGGGACGCAGAACAAATTGTTAAAAATTGGGACTGTCCCGCCAAAAGCGGGACGTCTGGTCACTTTACCCAATGGAGAAGCCCAGATTCACTTAACAGCCATGTTCCTGACTTAACAACCACCATGATTCACTTAACGTGGCAATAAAAGGTTGCAAAATGCGGCAAAATTCATTTAACAAACGTCTCCCTTAGCAACAGAAAATGGGGGATCAATCCTGGTCGTAAGTCGAGGATTACCGGTAGCCAATTGCAAAAGGCAACTTTACTTGGAACAGGTGAGATTGTGCCTGGATCCCTTTCATGCCAACATCCCATCCTGTCCATGGGGAGAACTCCACAGGCGGACAAAAGCCCCCATCCCCTTTCAACCTCCAGCTGACTCTGCCATCCGCCACAACCACACATGACATGTGTGGCAAAACAAAGGCAAAACTCAGGGGGCTGAATTCTACAGGGGGAGGAGTAAAGGGGGGGATTTGAGGGGCAGCCCAAAGCACCGTCTGTCTAAATTTGCATCAGGCAGGCAGTAACATTTTCATAGACCATGATCAGAAGAGCAGCTGATCCTATGGAGAGACTCCTCCTGCATTCAGTCCCAGGCCTACAAGTGGAAGTACCCCTTCCTTCCTTCCTCCTTTTACCTTCCTTCCTTCCTTCCCTCCCTCCATCTTTCTTCCTTCTAGCCTTCCTCCCTTTCCATTCTTTCTCCTTCCTTCCTTCCTCTTGTCTATCTACCTTCTGTCTTTCTGCTCTTTAGATTTCTCTTCCCCTTCCCTTCCTTCCTCCTTCCATCCTTTCACCTTCCCTCCTTCCTCCCTTTCTTCTTTATTTTTCTGTTCTTCCCCTTCTCTTCCTTTCTTAATATATTTCTTAATGTATTATCAATATAGTTGTTCTAATGAACTTGGGCAAAATGAGAAAGAGTTGTAATAATCTCACTTTTAGGAAATAAGACTACTGTTTTTTAATTTTAAAACTCTAGCAAAACATAGATTTATTTCCAGTTTAGTTAATTAATGTCATTATAAAAAGGAATGCAATTGATTAAATAAAAATGACTTCTTCTTTTATTAAGAATACTTATTCTACATTAAACTAGAAAATATTTCATAGGCCCTTCAACAAGTTTGTTACAAGTCTTTCAGGAATGCATGCATTCTTGAAACTGATACCATGTAATGTTAAAAAGCAGATGGCTAACTAAGTACACTAAAAACCATGTTTAATTATTTGCCACTTGAAGCCAATAGCAATGATGAAGAAATTTCTACTAGACTGTCATCCTCAGTGACAATATTTTTAGGGCCAAAAAATAAAACTCTGCATATTGGATCTGTTATCCATTTCTTAACCTTCAATCAATATAATTATTTCCATCAAAGAAAGCTTAAAAGTAGTGATTAAACAATAGCACTATAAAGAAAACATCATTTTTAATAATTTTCTATGAATGTGTGCATAGCATTTTAGCATACCGTTATTAATAAGCTAAAAACACTTAAAACCTGAGCTAAGAATAACCTAAAATAAAGGATAAAATCATGGCATTGTTGAAAGACTATGTCCCTAATGAAAACCAAACAGGAATCTGACAACATTCTCTGATATCATTTTTCAGTATTGTTGAGAATTATTATTCATAATTCTCTGGTTTAGTAAAAGTTTACATTTAGAGCCTCAGGTAACACTACTTGTATCCCTTCAAATATTTGAGAATCTCTAGCCTCCGTTAGCACCCCCATTAACTTTCTTTCATTCCAACCTACCCTGCAGGGTGGTTGCTGCAGGGAAAATTAGAAGGGAGTTCAAAGTTCATTGCTTTGAGCTTTTGAATGAAGGGAGGATTAAAACTCAAAGATTAAGTTCATTTCCTCACTAATGAATTATAAGCCTTCAGGACCATCCACCCAATTTTGAAGAAATATAAATCCATACTCATTACTGATCTTTCAAATTTATTACGGGATGACTTCTAGAAGACATTATAAATTACCAGTGGGAAATACACTTAGTTGTGTATCTAAATAAAACAATTCTAAACTTAATGTCATGTATTCCAATTCACAGGCATATAATACTGCCATGAACCTGCTGTTCATGCAATATGTTAAGGCCACCTTACTATATTTGAGTAAAAAATGACCAGTAAGCACCAGCAATCTTTAAAAGAGTTTGCTGTATGCTGCTGCCTTGCTGACCTGGAATTTTCGCACCCTGCAAGTCTCAGTCCTCATAATTTGCTAGAGTTCATCAGAGGATTTTATTTCGACAATTCAGAGTTTCATTCCAATTATACCCACATTTTAATTGCCTGGGAGCTCCCCCACCCCAAATTAAAAACAATATACAAACACATTTAACAATTGGGGACAGGAAGGAAGAAATGCTTTGTGGGCATAAGCCCAGACATCATCACAGGAGAAGGAAGGAAGAGCCAAGCCCTTCTTCTTCTTCTAACAAAGCAGCTGCAACTTGTGCAAGCTTAGGGTAGGCTTCATCGCGATGAAGCCACGACCTTGACTTGGAAGTCCTCCACCAGGTCCTCTTTCAGGTCACCTCCCTCTCCAACCTTAAAAAGTCTCTTCAGTCCCGATGCGAACAAACCACTCGGCGTCCCTGTCCTGCGTTAGGAAATAATAGTCCCTGAGATCCCACCTGCCGCAACATTGCTTCCGCCTTCTGCCACGTCACAAACAACTCCCCCAAGCAAAGCCGTCTATGTCATCAACGTGCGATGGATCCCAGGCTATGCGGTGGATGCCTCCAAGTCCAATGGAAAGCTGTCAAACGTTAACTGATATATATAGGGCAAACAGCATTCGTCTCTGTTTGCGATTAGCTGGAGGAGGTTTGTTCACGATTCCACGGCCATTCTGCAGAGTACAGAGACTGCAGTCCGTGTCCAGCAAACGACACTGCGCGGCAGTGGGAAACTGCTATGCAATGTTTACTTGCCATGTATTTACTTGCCAAAATCTACTTGCCAAAAATCGGGAGTTTTTTAAAACACCGCGGGACGCGGGACAAATTATTAAAAATTGGGACTGTCCCGCCAAAAGCAGGACGTCTGGTCACCTTATGATTACCAGCAAGATGCTAGATGTATTCAAGCAGAGTTCAAAGAGCCCACTAATGAGGATAGTTTTATTTGGATTTTTGTACTGAGTAGCACAAGGGAGTTGGACTCAGTGGTCCATGTGGCTTCTTTGATTGTATTTGATTTTGTAGGGTACTTTGAATTGTTCCTGCTTCAATGGAAAGTTCAGTTGGAGGAGCTTAAATGTGCTCACTAGTATAAGATTGTCTGTCTGTCTATCCATCTATTTATCTATCTATCTATCTATCTATCTATCTATCATCTATCTATCAGATTTGTGAATACTGACAGTTTTCAGTAGAATTTATATATACTTGCTTCAAGAGATAGTGAAGAACTATGTGCTCTACACTGTCTTCTGATGGGCCCTGAATGAACAGTTTTCTTCAAACAAATAACAATAATTTAAAAAAAATTAAACATTCCATTTTGTGGACCTCACTTAAAGAAGCAGCTGTCTTCTAGTTCAGAGATTTTTCAGACAGTGAGTAAAAATTGCAGAACTGTAATTTGAGGTGTGTGTATTATCAACCCCTGAAGAAACAATAGAAAAGGTTTCCTTAAATGTACGTGATATGCACAGTGTTTTTCGGAGGAGATACCAATTCATCTATTACAGTGGATACTTTCAACTTACTTTCAACTTTTTTGGCTGTCAGTTGAAGCCCCTTTCAAGAGGGGGGACTATTTTTTTTTATAAAGCAGTTGGGGATATCCATTGGGGAAAATAGAAATACTGGACAGAAAGTTTGTGGTGTGTGATTCAGTGATTTCCCTTTTGTACTATTGAAGGGTATTGCATATGATGTATTTTGTAAAAGTACACAAAGGACATTAGTAAATATTTTGTAATTAATTATATGAAGAAGAAAATTGAGACCAATAAATAAAGCACAGTGGACAAAATATAGGAAAGAGGAACTTTACAACTGTATGGAAGGAGAACTGCATAGTTAGTTTCTTCTGATCAGAGATTAATTTCTACAAAGAGATCCTGGAGGTGAAATCATACAGTCTGGTTTTTTCTTTTATTTCTCCTTAATTCTAAGTTGTTTCTCTCCTTGATTACTTTCAACCCACTGCTGCTTGTCCTGCCTTCAGGGGCTTTGGAACTCCCTTAGATATTGGAATACTGCTATCATGTCTTCTCCTAGCTCCCCAAAATAAAGTCCAGGTAGTTCTTGACTAACAATCATTTGTTTAGTGACCATTCAAAGTTATAATAGCATTGAAAAAGATGACATTGTGATCAAGGTGGCGCAGTGGTTAAATGCAGCACTGCAGGCTACTGCTAGATCAGCAGGTCAGCGGTTCAAATCTCACCGGCTCAGGGTTGACTCAGCCTTCCATCCTTCCGAGGTGGGTAAAATGAGGACCCAGATTGTTGGGGGCAATATGCTGACTCTCTGTAAACCGCTTAGAGAGGCCTGAAAGGCCTATGAAGCGGTATATAAGTCTACTGCTATTGCTATTGCTATTGCTATTTTTCACACTTATAGCCATTTCAGCATCCCCATGATCATGTAATCAAAATTCAGACGCTTGGCAATGGACTCCTATTGATGACGTTTGCAGTGTCCTGGAGTCATGTAATCATCTTTTGCGACCTTCTGACATTGGGAAGAGACATTCATTTAACAACTATGTTACTAACTTAACAACCACAGTGGTTCATTTAACAACTGTGTCAAGAAACGTCCTAAAATGTAGCAAAATTCACTTAACAACTTACCTCACTTAGCAACATAAAATTTGGGCTCAATTGTGGTAGTAAATCAAGGACTATCTGTAATTATGGTTTAGAAAAATACATTTATGTCTTCTCTGTTATTGACTAAATTGCCCTAGATAGCAAGGCTATTTTTACTACAGTGAAAGGTATCAATTTTGTCTTTAATCACAAAATGCCATGAGCGGTTTCTGGTTGATAAGATACACATTTAAAATATTGTTTTAGGAGAAGATGCTCTGCAGTTTAGCAAGCAAAGAACCTCCGACATAAGTAAGTGAAGCTATTGTCTCTGTGATTTGTCCTTTCTGGACATAACTTCTAATGTTTCTTGCTTTTATTTTAAATACCATTAAGATAAACCAAGAAATTGAGTCTTCATTCCTCCAACATGGGATGAAACCTTAAAAAGAAACTTGGGGGGGGGGGAAGAAGTACAGGACTCCATGAAAGAAATACCTAATCTTCATTAAAGAAGACATAAGCGAACAGTATATCTTGAGGCAGATATATTGCTAAATAATGGCTTAGGGTTACAAAAATGAGTTGCAGCAAGTTAACAAATTATGGTGGGAAACAACACCTTGAACCTTATTTGTTTACAGAAACACTTGACATAAGTCACATTTCCTTGAGATTGAACATAATGGCAAACATTCCTTTTTTCAATGCTGAGGATGGAAGCTTTTGGTCTCCTTCCTTTAAATGAAGAACAGGATGAGGAACACAAGAGTCCATGGCAGGAGTCAAAACACTATCCATTGACCAGAGTTAGAACAAAACTGATTTTGTATATAGTTAAACTGAACAATAGATTAACTTTATTTGATAAAGATTTCATTTGGGGGTTACAGTACTTAGCTAAAGGCTTTGGGGATGTGTTCCATGTTACCAAAGGGGACTCAAAGAAGCACTCAGGTCCAAGCATGTTGAAACCACAATCTGTCTATGATGAACACAAAATCTCCAAACTGCCAATTACTGGATTAAACCACAGAGTCATCTGTTGCAATTTCCCTCTCTCTTACAAACTGGACAGCACTAGATATACTATGAAACAGCAATTTATGCATGTCTTTTTCTGTACCCTTAAAATAGCCTCCTTTTTCCAGGGAAGATATCACTGAAGGATTACAACAAGCCAAATGTATGCTGATCTCCAGCTCCCGATAGTCTTTGAATGTTTCTTTTAATGCGCTCACCCCAGCTGTGTCCAAAAATGGAATAGAAGAGCAGTCGATGATGATTGTATGAAAGTCACCATCTTCTGGAACCAAGCATGGTGACATTTCTTTCTGTCCTAATTTATTATCCAGATGTTGTTGCCCTTTCCTCCTGGACTTTTTCCTTTTGGCAACTTCAAGTGCAGGATTCAGCCCTGTCCTGTTGTGGAGGCACTTTAGGAAGAAGTCCTTATTTGCATAATAAAGTGGTGCTTCAAAACGGAAGATTTTGATCTTCGGAACTGGGAGAAGGTCTTTATATTCTTCGTCATCTTCATAGAAGACACTGTTCCCGATTTGCCCTAACAAGGCGGCATGTGGGCACTGGGTGCGGCCGATAATGCTGAAGACTGAGAAAATAGCACCCACCAACAATCCCATTTCTGTGCTGATCAGAGCAGATGAGAGCATGGTAACACACCAAACCAAGGCATCTACTTTGTCCAGGCGGTAGCGTTGAGGAATATCTTTGAATTTTCTAAGGGCTCCTCTTAGACTCACTATTATGATGCAAGCCAAAACACATTTCTGTAGGTTGTAGAAGAGGGGAGCGAAGAATAGCAGCACAAGCAATACAACCACAGCACTCACAATGCTGGATACCTGGGTCTGGCACCCGGTGGACGTTTTGACCAGGGTCTTAGCTAGAGCTGCGCTGGTAGCGAAGCAGTGGAAGAAAGCTGGAATGATATTACAGAAGCCAATGGCAAACATTTCCTGATTGGCCTTGACAGTATAGGCATACTTCTTGGCAAACATTTCGGAGAGCGAAACGGTAAAAGCAAAGCCAACGATGGCGAGTGGGAGAGCATCGACAGCAACTCTTTGCATAAGGTGGAAGCTGGGCACTTTAGGTGGTATAAATCCAGTCGGAATTTCACCCGATACGCTGGACGCATAAACTTCTTTCAGTTTCCCATAATGGGACACCAGGGTGGCAATCACAATTACCACCAGCTCTGTGGGGAAAGGGATCCTGAGCTTGTGTTTGTACTTATCTCCTAGTTCCTTCGCAGTGACCAGTACGGCAATGCAGATAGCGCTGGTGATCACATCACATAGATTTGCTTGAGAAACATTCTGAAAAACGTTAGCCCAAGTGGTAATCAAGAGCCCATATCCCTGGGCGCGTGGGATTTTTATTCCAATGAGGTATTTAACTTGAGCTGTTAAAATAGTTAACGAAGCACCAGTGGCAAATCCATCCAGCACCGGTTCAGAAAGATACACGGATACAAACCCAAGGTGAAAAATTCCCATCAGGACCTGCAAGAAAAACCAGAGCAGGTTAACACTGCTTGGGATATTTAGCTGGAAGATGTTTCTACCAAAGGTGATATTCAGCAGGTTCTGACCAGTTCTGGAGAACTGGTAGCAGAATTTTTGAGTCATTCGGAGAACCGGTAAATACCACCTCTGACTGGCCCCACCCCCATTTATTCTCTGCCTCCCGAGTCCCAGCTGATCGGGAGGGAATGGGGATTTTGCAGTAAACTTCCCCTGGAGTGGGGAGGGAATGGAGATTTTACAGTATCCTTCCCCTGCCACGCCCAACAAGCCATACCACGCCCACCAAGTCAGGCCCACAGAACCGGTAGTAAAAAAATTTGAATCCCACCACTGGTTTCTACCTTTGAGGCATTTTAGAATGTCTTATTTTTCCCCAGTTTATCTCGGACCAAAGAAGAACACAATTTTACGGAAAATTAATAGCAAAAATAATAATAGAATTATCCAGACAATTATTAGTACAATAAGAGTATGCAAATGCAGAAGTGTTTTATCTGTGCATCACACTGTAGGAAGTAAAACCCACCCCTCTGCTAGAAAACTGAAATATTGGGGGAAATATTAAGAAGGCAGAATATTATATTTCTCTGGATGTGAAAAGGGAGAAACATGTTTTTGAAGACAAAGTAGCTCTCTGCAGCTTCCTGCCCCCCACTTTGTCAATGAGCCATTAAAGCCTGAGCTAGTCTACTCTACATAACAAAGATAGGATTAACCTTATACAGAAACACACCTCAAGGCACTTGGGAAAATTACATCAGCCAGCAAGACAACCAAACTTGGACTCAAAGTAACAGTCTACAGAGTTGCCCCTGCATGGCCCTATGGGAGTCTGACAACCAATCAGAATACAAGATCAAGATCAAACGGCAGAGAAGGCATAAAACCAGGAATTTTCAGCACCCTCTTTTCTTCACCCAACATCTTGAAGCATGTGGTCCCACTTTTCTGTTCAGGAGCTCAAACCATGTGGTCCTGTCCACCATTAAACCATCTTTCCAAGAAGTCTCCATGTTTCCAGTGTCTTTTTCCCACTTAGAACTGAACCCAGAAGGACATTTCTGCCAACACATTTGACATTTTTAAAGTAAGCCCACTCCCCAAATATCTGTCTTTACTCTTTTGGTAAATTATGTAAGTAGTTATTACTGTGCCTAACCCTTTTTTATCCCATGTTTCTTCAACTTCTGTAGTTTCTTCATGACTTGGCTTGATGTGTCACTGGAAAACAGTTATATGTATGTATGAAATTACACAGAAGTATCTCTAAGTCCAGTTGTAAGGTATTTTGCTAAGATCACATTTAGAAAACCTCAGAGTTTGCCCCTGGGGGGCAAAGTGAGAAATATGCAACCCTATTTCTCAATGTGAAACCTAGCTTTCAAAAGGTCACTAACAAATAGCCTAAAAAGATTAGTCTATTTGCAAAATAAGAGATAAGTGTTTTCCCATTCAAAAGAGAAAGACTTTAAGAATGATTTCAAACAGTGCATGTAGGAGAAAGAGGTACAAGAAATTCAATTTTAATTTCACTACAAATAGGTCTACGTTTGATATGGTATTGTTTCATATTACCCTAATTCCCTTTTTTCTGCTTTAAAAAAATCTTACTTATCAAAAATTCCTTTATCTTTGAGTGCCTTGTTATCTGTTTCTAGCCTAGCAGCTGGGAGAAGCTTTACATTTCCAAGTGTGGTTTTTAGATAAGTAAAATAATAAAGGAAACAGCCTATATATTTTTCCTCCTTAGCTTTTAAATTTTTTATTTAAATACATTGCATTTCTTTCTTTAAAGGATAACTTAATATTCCCTAGGTGTCAGACTCAGATAAGATAAAAACAGACATACAAAATAATTGCATGACAATAACATAAAGCAGATAAAGCAGCAGATTTTTTTTTTAAATTGTGCTTTCTCATGGTTAAGTTCTTAACATGTTTCTTTGTTTTGTGATGTGGTCTATTAATTGGATGTTTTAGGTTGAGTTGTTGTTACATATATAAACCAGTCAGAGTTGTTGAGGGATTTGATGGCTGAGAATTGAATTACATAAAAAAGTGAAACAAATTGTCCAAGTAATTTAATTTGAATCTTCACAGAAAGATCTACCAAGCCTTCTTTTAAAATCCCTTTAATTACAAGCATTCACTCTGTTACTCTGTTTATTTACTATTTATTTGTCTCACTGGGCTTATATCCATCTTTTTAAATGTATTAAAAGTTATACAAAACCAGTGGGATTCAGCCACTTCGCACCACTTTGGGAGAACCGGTTGTTAACTTTCTGAGCAGTTTGGTGAACTGGTTGTTGGAAGAATTCATTAGGGCAGAGAATTGAGTGTTAAATTATTTGAATCCCACCACTGTTCAAAATCCATTAAAAACTAACATAAACTAAAAAGGAGTAAAGAGAGAGCAAGAGGAAAAAAAGAAGCAAAAATGCAGAAAGAAAGAATAACAAAATATAGAAAGAAGCTCCCCTAATTTTCTTTGCAGCAAATAAAAGAGATACCAAATTATCTTAACTTACTTCTGTTTGATATTTGATTGCTTTTAATTGTTCTTATGGGGGTTCCCCTTGCTTCTGTGGGGAGGTCCCCCCTCTCCAGAATAAAATACTCTACAGAATATTAAAAGAGGCAGAATAATATATTTCCCCTAAAGGAAAAGAGGAGAAAAATCTGCAGTAAGAAAACAGCCTCAAGCAGTAGCCTGAAGAGGTTAGGCTTTGTGAATGGATATTTTGTATCCATTCATAAAGCCAGGTCACTCTACTCATAAATAAAAGGCAAGTCAACAGTTCTGAATAAATAGCACAATAGGCAAGGATCCGAAACTCACAGGATTAACGCAGACAAACGAAACACCTAGGACAGTGATGGCGAACCTATGGCATGCGTGCCGACAGGTGGCACGTGGAGCCATTTGTCAGGGCACACGAGGCGTTGTCCTGTCAGTTGGCCAGTGCACATGTACGGGCTGGCCAGCTGAGTTCACCCTTTTTTAAAGCCATTTTTCACCCTACCCAGGCTCCAGAGGCTTTATAGGAGCCTGGGGAGGGCGAAAAAAGCCTCCCCCTCCCCAGAGGCCCTCCAGAGACTTCAGGAGCTTCCCTGAAGCCTCTGGAACGCAAAAAAACAGCCCTACAGGCAAACCGGAAGTTCGGGAACAGACTTCCGCTTTTCTCGGAGGATCGTTTTGACTGCTCTGGAGGCTTCAGGGAAGCTTCCTGAAGGTCCCTGAAGCCTCCAGGGGGGGGGAGGCTGTTTTCGCCCTCCCCAGGCTCCTATAAAGCCTTTGAAGCCTGGGGAGGGTGAAAAAAGCATGCAAAAAATGGGGGGGAGCGCCTGTAGTACATGCATGCACACTAGGGGGAAGCACATTGCATTATGGATGCGGCATGCCCACACACGACCCCCCCCTGCGCTCCCCCCACTTATGGCACGCGAGCCAAAAAAGGTTCGCCTTCGCTGACCTAAGATTTGCATTTCCCCTTTTGCCTGTAGAGTCAGTCATGACCCCATAGCAATCTGGCAACATCCATTAAAATATTGAAGGGAAGGAACAGGCCTGTCAATCACAAAGCCCCCCAAATTGTACAAAAGCCCATCCACTCTCAACCCCAATTTGTCAGCCACTCGAGAAACATGCTGTTGTCACTGTTGTTTCTGGTTACCAAATAAATGGAGACCTCCTTTCCAAGTGCAGCCTGCTTCCAATTCATTTCTCCTACATCTTTCTCCCAGCTTGGAATAAGAACCGGAACAGATTTTACTTCTAAATAAGAAATATTTTCCTCTTAAGATGAACCACACTTTAAGTTTACATTTGCAAATCTATATGGGTTGAGTAATGGTAGGGAAAGACCATACCTGATAAACTCCAGCCATGAAGGTCAGTGCTGTAGCTACTCCAATAGCATAGCATTCTTTCCCACATTCATTGTTTGTCAAATTGTAGACCGTGAAGTTCAAATGGGCCTGGTCACCAACATCTTGTGGGTCATCATTCAGGTTGAATCCTGCCAGCAGCAATTCTCGATCCACAACCTGTCCAACCATTAAGCTTAATAAACTGAAAATGCCCACAGACACGTGTCTGGAGGTGCCCATGAGAAAATAGATGATGTTGGCAAAGAACGAAGTGTAAAGACTATAAATTGGCTTCAAGCCAGCCAACAAAGAATAGGCGATTGCTTGAGGAACTAAAATGATCCCAATGATCAATCCCGACATAACATCTCCCCAGATGTATTCTTTGCAGTTGTATTTGGGAAGCCATTGTAAAACAGGGAAGAAATCCAGAATGGCCTTTTTCGTTGTTTTTATGCTGCAGGAACATTTTTTTCTTAGCTGATTTTTGATAACTGCTATTTTGCTCCCTTTTTCGGGAATCTTTCTTTCCATGTAAAACTGGAGAAGAGATCCATTTTCTGTCATGACTGTTTCCATTTCTTCTTTCATTCTGGACCAGCTTTAATCAGTTCCTGTGATTTAAAAAGATTACTGCTTGAAAATCATTAAAGACTCTTGCAACTTTCTTATTAATGGGACAAGCAAACCAATGCATTATTTGAATATTCATTATTATTTTTATTCAACATGTTTCCTAATCAAACTGATTCTGGGTCAGTCGAACCAACTTTAAAATATTAAGTTTACTATAATAGAAATAGCAAGAAAAAAAATCTGTTTTGTTTTTTATGCTGGTCATAAATACATATTACATTATCTGATTTAAAAAACCATTATGCACAATAGAAACTCAGACAAGAAACTACTTGCACAGCTTTGAAGCAATATAGGCAGTCCTCAAATTGGGACTGGACCACAATTGGGACTGGAACTTCTGCTATTAAGTGATGCAGCTGTTAAGTGAATCACGCGGTTGTTAAGCAAATCACAATTCCTCCATTTCTTTTTGGAAGCCACCTGGGAAAGCCACAAATTGTGATTTTTGTCAATGATTGCCAGTTTTATTATAAAAAAGTAATACTCAGTGAAAGACAGGATGTATATCTGCTAAGAGACAATAAATTGCTTAGTGACCAGTTGCTTAATGGCAATTTGAAGTTACACGGAGCCCCCAAAAATATGTACAACTCATCCTTAAAGCTGTGACTGAAACAACCTCTTCCATGGTTACATGATCCCAATTTGAGCACTTGGCAACTGGCTCACAGTATGGGCATGGATTGTTAAGCAGCTAATTAAAAATCTCATTGCATCTACCAGAAGATTAGTGCACCAAATAACTAGTTTTTAGGTCCACCTTTAATATGCTCATCTCCATACAGGGATAATATTTATTCCGGATATTTTTGCTCAGCCTTATCAGACCCCCACGGTATTTATAATTCTGCATTAAAATCAGAATGGAAGCACAGATGGGGGGGGAAAACTATTGGGATGGTTTTGTAAGCTCTTAATATTCCCCAGGTTTAAATGAGCTGAACACCGATAGTTGAGGAAAATAGGAAGTAAGAGCATTTTGCAGTACACAGTGCCATAATTAATAACATTAACTCTTAGCTGATAAAGATCAAATAATAAAATAGTAGTATGCATGGAACTCCTCTTCTACTTTGAAAGAACCATGAAACCACATCCTTAATAGCAAGTTTATTGAAATTTAAGGCTGGATTAAATTATGATAAAGATTGCTTACACCATTGGTTCTCAACTTTTTCTTCTTTTGTGGTCATGGACGATGTCCATGGACATCTAAGATTTAACTCAAGAGTCTTCATGGACGTCCCCTGTGACGACAACCCCCCTCCCCCCAGGTGGTCCACAGGTTGAGAAACTCGGGCTTATACTATAAACAGTACATATTTATAAATTAACAGAAATACTATGCAAGTCTTCTAACTTTGTATGGCCCACCATAAAGAAAGAGTATCTAAAATTCTTGCTGGGCAAAAATGGAGGAAAGTCTTTATTGAACAGAAAACTACAGCAATTATCCTGAGAAAATATCACTTATTTTTAAGGATTCTCTTGAAGTTTATTCAAAGAGAACTGAGCTGCACATCCTGTAAAACACCAAATGTAAATAGCCATAGGTGTATAAATTCTTATACCGCGTTAAAAAAACTTACTACTTCTGATTAAAAAACATCAATTCCTTGTTCTAATGAATCTGCTGCTGCATTTGCATGTGGTTCCTTCATCTGTGAAATGGGGGGAGGAGGGGAGAAGCTTTATTCTTACTTGTCTTGTTCTGCAGTGTTAGGTATGATAATGATGAGCCCTCTTGAATCTCACTGCCTTTCTGGTCAACTGCATCGGAGCAAGTCAGCACTAAAGACTGTAGACGATACCTTTTAATACATGTAGGCGGTAACGCAAACAAGCAATAGTCAGAGCTAGGTAAAGATTGAAGAGCATGAAGGAAGGATTACAAAGTGCAGTCTGAAGCTTCCTCATGATTCACCTTGACTTTTCTCCAAATCTTCTAAATTGTTCAGGTTTAATGGTAAATATTAAACAAGCAATACCCCTTTAGACTTTGTAATAATTGGTCCAGTCCCCTTCACCCCCGATAGTTTTCTAACTGGAAGAAGTTAATTAAAGAGAAAAGCCAGTAATTTTGTTCTCTCTCTTTTTTTTAAAACCACTTGTGCTTATTTTTATATGATGCACGTAGGTGGCTTAATCTATTGGAGAATCAGCAAAACAATTCTGAAGTATTTAGATTGCAAGGATTAAATTCGTTTTAACATCAATAATTGAAACAAGATTACCTTCTAAGATACAGCTTCAGTTATTTTAAATAGAAAATTCAAACATCCATAATAGTAATATATGTTACTTATGTATTTTGTGTTGTTATAGTTTGTAGTATTCTATTTATGTAGTTTTATATTTTAACATTGTAAGCCAGGGATATCAAACTGGATTTCATTGAGGGCTGCATTAGGGTTGTATTTGATCTTGTGGGACTGGGATGGGCGTGACCAGCTCGATATCACTTGTGTTGGGGGCGCCTGTGGTGGCCCGAGCGTTCTGCCAGAGAAATCAACCTCCCAAGCTCCATTTTCAGCTGTTTCCAGCAAAGGACTGGCCCCACTGTCTGGTTGCCTTATGATAGAACATGTAAGAAAATTGCAGAAATTTAAACTACCTATCGTAGGTAATAATTTCAGGCAGCAATCAGAACTAATGATGTGAGGGAAAGTGTAATTACATTGATGTGAGGATATCTGATACTTTTCTTGATGCCGGAATCAGTCAAATATTGGGGTTAATCAGCCTTATATTTGTCATTTTGATTACTCTCAAAAAACTAAATAAACAGTGAAATATTAGCTGTTTTCAAGCAAATAGTCATGCCCATTGTTTGAATATATTAGTTATCTAGATTCTTATACCTTTATATGTCCGTTAAAGTGGCTAAATATATGTCTGGAAATTTTTGCTTATTTTAATATTACCTTTACAAAATCATCACCCTTTGTGGATGCCATTTTAGTACATAACTAACAACTAGAATGTGAGTGAATTAATAACTATTTATTCTTTGCAAGGCTGTGTTGTCATATTTACTATCAAGTTACCAGCAAGTATGGGAATTTATGTGAGTTGTAACTGTATTCCTCTGAAGGACACCAGTTTGTGGGAAGCACTTGTTATTTGTTGGACTTGGCAAATAACAGATTTAGTTGGGTGAGAATTCCTACTGGTAAAGTAAGGTTCTTTAAAATTTGGTATTGTATTGTTTTATAGTAATGTTTTAATTTAAAGAGCTTTGTAAAATTTTGTACACAAAATGGTAGTACCAAGATGAGACAAACTGAAATGAAAAGATATTGTGAAAGCCATACCAATGCAAATATATTTAGGGAAGACAAAAATGACAATATTTTGGTCTTTTGGAATAATTGAAGGAAAACAAAGTTACAGACTGATTAAATACAGTAATAAATATTTATATACCTTTTGTTAATTTTTTGCCTTATCACTGCAGATAGGTGAAAACCCAACTAAACACCTCAGCTATTTAAATAAATGCTTAACATACTACTTAACAGCTAGAGTTCTAGATAGATGTAGCTGAACCTTTTACATTTCCTAGTTGATGTTTCTTCTGTATAATCATCTTCTTGTGAAAGTATGCAAATCATGACTTCTACAATGGTTAATAACCTCTTTACTACCAGTGATCATAGAAAGTGTTTGTATTTTGTATTTTCTTCTGTGGAACATATTGGATCTGTGCACATGTGTCTCATGTTACATCTATGTGTGTTTATGTCTGCGTGCTCTGTTTTGAGTCACATGACCAGGAGGAAGGGGAGAAGGCTTAGAACAGAACAGTCGAGAACCTTCTGATCTGATGCCCAAACATTTCTCTTATAGCCATGTTGGCGAACCTATGGCATGTGTGTCACAGGTGGCACGCAGAGCCCTCTCTGCGGACATCGAGCTGTTGCCCCGGCTCCACTGTGCATGCATGCATGCACCTCCAGCCAGCCAGCCGATTTTCGGGTCTCTGCCATGCATGCACAGGGGTGAGGTGCCTGCGGGAGATGTGCGCACATGCAGGGGGGAGTGGTGTGGGGCACATGTGAGGGGGTCACGTGCATGCACAGGGTTGTGCACTCATGCACCTTGGTGTGTGTGTCACATGGGCATTGCATTATGGGTGCACACACACGCTTTCGACACACGATGACAAAAAAGTTAGCTATCACTGTCCTATAGGGATAAATCCTGGTATGTTTTTCTCTCCAGTTCCTGACCAGGTCCTTTCCATTTTCAAATTCTTTTGCTGATTTAAATATTAGTTCAGAAAATATGGGTGTATAAACTTCAGATTGAGAACTACCGTATAAGACGCACCAAGATTTTGAAGAGGCAAATTTTAAAAAAAGTTTTCCACTCTGCAGACTTCCCAAAAATGGCTCATTTTTCACAAAAAGGGGGCCGCTTTTTGTCAAAAAAAAGGGCATGCATAGCCTTTAGGAGGCTTATTGAGTGCTTCTGGGGGCTGCTGGGGCCAAAACGAGCAAAAAAATGCCCCGTTTTTTGCTCATCTTAGCCCTCCCCAGCCCCTAGGAGCACTCTGGAAGCCTCCCAAAGGCTATGCATGGCCATTTTTGCAAAGGGGGAGGGGTTTTGGGAGGCAGAAAAATGCTGTATTCAGTGTTTAAGATGCACCCAGATTTTCACCCTCTTTTTTTGAGAGAAAAAGGTGAGTCTTATACTTATGTTCTTCTAAAGGGGCACTATTAGGATTATAACTTCCAGTGACTTCCACTTCCATGGCCAATAAGAGAATGCCAGTTCCACTCTAGAACATAAAGGTGGCATCACTTTAGAGAGAACTGCTTGCTAAAAGATAGTTCTGGGTTCGAATTTAGGCCAGGTCTTCCACAGAACAAGCAAGTTGCTTGAGGCAGAGATGGAGTTTATTCGACAGCCTGATCCAAAGGAACAGCAATTGAAGATTGCAGCAGAATTACAGCTGTCAAGTGATTACTTTTATACTTTTTCCTTGTTCCTCTCAGAAACAAAGCCTGCCCACTAGGAATTAAAGGCAGTCTTTGACTTACAACAGTTCACTTAGTGACCATTCAAAGTTAGAATGGCACTGAAAAATGTGACATGAGTGTTTTTCACACTTACGATTGCTGCAGCATCCCCCTGATCCTGTGATCAAAATTCAGACCTGCTTGGCAACTGATTCATATTTATGATGGTTGCAGTGTCCTGGAGGCATGTGATCCCCCTTTTGCAACCTTCTGACAAGCCAAGTTGGTGGAAAAGCCAGATTCACTTAACAACCAGCTTATTAATCCAACAACTGCAGTAATGCACTTAACAACTGTGGCAAGAAAGGTCATAAAATGGGGCAAAAACTTTCTCAACAACTGCCTTGCTTAGCCACAGAAATTTTGGGCTCAACTGGTTTTTAAGTCGAGGACTACCTATATTGGAAACTATAGTTAGCTGCATGGCCAAAAGGAGGTGCTAGATATTTAGGCTCCCTGAGCTTGTGGCATTTGTCTGTTCATTTACCATATCAGCTGGTAAGTAGTATTGCAATTGGAGGTTGCAATCACACAGAGGAAGGGATGTTTTTCGTTTATCCTGAAAGGAATGCTTACTTGAATGGGCTACCACCTTTGGCCAGTCTCCGTCTCTTTGCCAAGTTTGTTATCTTTTGTTTTAATGTAATTTCTCACGTTTTGCCCCCGAAATAACTGAAAATGTGAGGAAGGAGGGAAGATTGAACGGCAGGGCAGGTTTGACTTCCTACATGCCAATAGTACATTCCTTTGCTCTAAGCTCAGAACAACAGAGTTGGAAGGAACCGTGGACATCTTCTAGTCGAACCCGCACTCAAGCAGATACCCTATACCACTTCAGACAAATGGTTGTCCAATCTCTTCTTTAAAATGTTCATTGTTGGAGCATTTACAACTTCTGGAGACTGGTTGTTCCACTGATTAATTGTTCTAACTGTCAGGAAAATTCTCCTTAGTTCTAGGTTGCTTCTTTTTTTTATTACTTTCCATCCATTGCTTCTTGATCTGGCCTCAGGTGCTTTGGAGAATAGCTTGACTCCCTCTTCTTTGTGGCAGCCCCTGAGATATTGGAACACTGCTTTCATGTCACCCCTAGTCCTTCTTCTCAAGCAAAAGCATTATTGTTTTGATTTTCAAGAGCCACCTACAGTTCTCATGGTTAAACTCTCATAGATAATAACTTGCTAGCTGTTAAGGGGTCTGTTATCCAACAGCATATCTTTTGCTACTTCCTATATATTGTGTTTCCTTCCAGAGAACTTGATCAAAGTCATAAGTTCCCAGTTATCATCTGTAAGCACCAATTATCCTCTGTAAGCCTGCATAGCTGCTTCTTCAGGGCACAGACATTCATTGTGCCTCCCCCAGCCCTTTGCTAAGGGAAGAGCACTTAAGAGGTGTCTTACCAAGTAATCTCAAACACTGGAGCCCTCAAAGAAGGCTATGAAAAATGTAATCAGAGTGTGGCGTTGATAGAGTGGACCATGCTATCACTCATCTGCATATGAGATGAAAAGGATAGGAAGACCACTTGGATGAGCTCAAGCTGGCATCAGAGTTCCAGAATGTGATCAAGGAGGAGGATGACGGAAGGTCACTTGGGAAGCCTAGAACATCTCAAGATACCTTCTGTGGATCCATAGAGGGAGATCAGTTTGAATGTGTTAAAATATTAGAATGTCCACTACAAGCAAAATAAATTTGTGAGTCTAGACCTGGCGATGTTTTTTTCTTCTAGTAAACAGATCCACCTTACCCTCTGTTCTGTCTACAACATCAAAATTAGGAACTTAAGACATGCCACTTATAAGACATTCTTGGGGGTTGAGGATCAATCTCTTCTAGTGTTGCCTAACCAGAAAAAAAGAACAATTCTGCTAGGAATAAAACAACCCTATGAAGCACTTTTGGCAAGATGCAATCTGTGGATTGCTGTTTCTTGGCTATGTTATGTAAACTATGCCAAATAGTTTGTTCCGCCATGGCTAATGTAAATTGTAGCTATATAAAACCCAGATTCTGCCATTTTTCCACTGCTACTGCAGAATCTTACTAAATAAAGGAGGCAAGGGATGGGCTTAGTTTGCTTTACAAATAGTGCTATGTGAGACAAGAAATGTAAACCTGGAGCAATACAAATAATGGTTTACATTAAAAAAGGGCAACACACCTCGCATCCTAAATAATTAAAATCCCACTTTCACAGTCCAAATTCTTCAACTCATCTTAGTGTCATATCAAGAAATTTCTCATAACTTACATTTTGCAAAAGGTAGTCTTGGGTGAAACTGCAATGGAATCTTTTATAACAAGAAAGCCATTTTTGAACAAAATAATAATCAAGAAATCTACTTTGCCTTTTCCATTTCCATGATAGAAAATGCATCTATTCATAGAATGGTTCCTTTCATTACCATAAAAAATCTTTTGCAGCAAAATATCCAAAACTACTTCTGGCTATAGTTTTTGAGTCAGTTTGTTGATTAATGAATTTATATTGCTTTATCCCTTAAAAAGTTACTCTTATGTACCATATGACCTCTTGTTGCTGGAATTTAGAACTTTGGTGCCACTTCCAACATTGTATTGCACCCAAATAACATTTAACCTGACAATGGTTAGTTTTTAATTTGTGAAACCATTATTTTATCATTGATTTTTAACCAAGAATAGGGTTGAGTCACTGGTTCAGATTTTAATAAAGTAATAATGTAATACCTTCCTAACTAAGAACAAAATAATGTTGTTTTTCCACCGTAGGCTAATCATTAAAGATTAATTCCTGCATTTTTTTCTCACTACCTAGGGACTTTCTTTCTTTAGACCAATGGATATAATTGCAAAGAAAATTTTAACACTTCCATTTCTGGTGGAAGTTGGCTGCCTAATACCTGTTGTGTTATAACTGAACAGCATAAGCATTCAGTCCAGGCATTTGAGTATTCATTCCTGTGCTAGGAAGAAGTATTTTAAAAAGCAGAGCTATCGAATACTTACTTGTATTTCATATTTAAAGCAGAATTTACTAGGTTTGTTTATGTGTTATCTTTATAGAGTGCCGTATTCAAACTGACTCACTGTGGTTTATAGTCCAGTAAGAAAGAGAGATGCAATAAAACTGTAATTAACGCATTAGTAAAAACAACAAAAATAATCATCAAAAGATAACTCTGCTGCCACTTTTCAGCTTTTATAGCCTGAGGTTGAATTCAGAAAGGTATCAACAAGAACGACAGCATGGATATATTCATTTCAAGCTTGTTTACTGATTAAAAACCTTATTGAGACAATTCTGTTTTGCTTCGATTCTGCTGCTGTTGTTTTTCCTCCCTAGAATGCCAGAATGAATAATATTCAGTGACAGTAAAAATACTGAAGGTTAATTTAGAAACATACCTCCATTAGGCAGGCAGCTGTAAGGCTCTTGATTTTCATGTCTCTTCTTTTCCCTCCCTCTCGCTCTGTCCCCGTTGCTGAGGAAAGCATGGAGAATTAGCTTGCCGAGCTAGGCTGGCTGAGAAACAGGAAATGGCAGGCTGCATCTTTTTGATCAGATAGAAAGCTCTCTTTGTCCACTCTCAGTTCTGAGTCCTTATGTGTGCCTTGCTTATTCATAGGCATTTTGCAGAGGCTGTTTGCAGAATTATTTTGACTTTCAGTGCTGAGAAATCCGTTGGAGGAAGGAGAAAGAACAGCGAAGATACACAGAGCTTCCTTCTACTGCTTGAAATGAAATGTGGAGGTCAGACTCGCTATTCTTAAACATTGCAGTTGGAAGTTATTTCCTTAGGGACTAGCTTTTGAAGTGCCTCCTGCTCCTTTTGCTTTCAAATTAAATATCAGACTTGATGTTGGAGTGGGATTGGATTAAAATTCTAGGCTGTTTAGGATAGTAATACAGTTGGAGCAAAAAATATATATCCCTGTACTGTTTTACTCCTTACTCCTCAGACTTCTTCCTCTTCCACCTTTTCCAAAACCTGAGACTTGATTTTACCTAAGGCACCTTCTGATTCCACAAAAGATTAAGCAGGAAAGACAGAAAGCATAGAGTAAAATCAGAGGAGTGATTTTGAAGAATCAAAGTTTAGCCTGCCAGCATCTGGAATTTATGTTTTTCAGTACACAGTACAAAGTTTTCTAATTAGACTGATAAAAGCTGGCTGGAACATTAAAGTCTTGCTATTGCTTACTGTAATAATGTTTGAGGGGGCTTGCACATTCAGCCAGCAGCCAGCTTCAGGTTGGTTGGACTGTTTATCTTTCTTTATGGAACTGTCCTTGGTCCTGGAGAGCTTGGCCCAACCAAATACAAGATAAAAGTCTCCTTAGAAGCTCAAGACTACCACCACTTCTTCCTCCTCCTCCTCCTCCTCCTCCTCCTCCTCCTCCTCCTCCTCCTCCTCCTCCCATGTATATCACTGTTATATAACTTGGAGGTTTCTTTAATGTACAAAGGAATTGTCATCTGTCCAGAACAGCTTGAGTTCTATTATAAACGAGCTGTGTCATGTGTGAACCAGTTCCATGTGTATATTTCAAATATACTGTATGATGATAATTTAATCTGATCCAAACTTAGATTCTGCTAATCATGATTAACTCACACTACTGATTTCAGCGGTTTATTTCAATCATGATTGAGTGAGGGTCCAGCTCATTAGTGCTCATATATCTGGAGAACAATGTGTCTTTAGCCACATCCATATACAGATTTTAAATATTTGGTTGGTTATTTTTTGGGATAAAGATGGTAATGAATTTTTTTTCACAGTATATTACCTGTGTTACTATGTAGTCTGAAGGTATGTTTTAACATTTCTGCAATATAGTACATTTACTTTGTCATCTGCATGTCACAAAGATGAATTCAACTGATACAAATTGCAATATTTGTTTGCATATGTTTAATGCTGTTTAACACAGCACATGGCTGGCATTCTGTTAACCAACCTAAACTATCTATTGTAAAGATGTATTTTACCATAGAATATGAACCAAACAGATTTGCTTAATAGAGTAACCAAAAGTGATCCCAGCATACAAGTCATCAAAGTTTGAATACTTTCATGAAATCTAGGCTTCTGTATAATTCCAAAATCTTTTTGTTTTTCTTAAATAAGTAAAAAATACCTTACATCCTGTTGTGGCCCAGCAGGAGCCGTTGGAGCTGCCACCAGACTCCAACAGCGAGGGGCCCTATGAGTCGGCTCTGGAGGATGTGGAAGTCCCTGAACAGGGTTCCAACTCCGAGCAGGGCGCAGAGAGGCTGGTTGGCCACTGGGGGGCACCTGAGCGTTGGACCAATGGGGAGGAGACAAGGGAGAGTGAGCCGGATGCCAGCAGTGAGTTGTTCCTGGATGCCCGGCACCGAAGAGCTAATAGGCGTCAGGAACAGTTGCGCAATTACAGGAGGTAATTGCACTCAGCTGGTGGTCATTAGGCTCCTCTCCAGACTATAAAAAGACTGCTTGTGCACACGCCCCTCTTGCAGAAGTCAACACAGGAACGAATGTCAGAGAACATTATTGTGAGGTTGGCAGGCTGGATTGCTGCCCAAGCTTGTCTGTGCCGGTTTGCTGCCAAGGACCTGTCTGTCTGTTAATTAAATGCCATAACTTATCTTTGGCTCGGAGTGTGTGTTGGTGTGGGACGAGGGGGGTCAGAATACATCCTTATATCATAAAAGGCAATTCAGTAATGAGGGTTTTTTTTATAGAAAGCAAACAATATCAGAAGTGCGTACTAGCGTCTGTGCGATGTTCCAGCTGCTCCTGGAGGATCGCGCAGGCGCTGTATGCATCCTGCGCATGCGTGGAAGCGCAGAATTCATCAAAACCGGGTAAGGAGCGGGCGCGGGCGGGCGCAGGGGGGGGCCTTCGACGTTCCCGGAAGTTACTTACTTCCGGGTTCGGCGACCAACCGGTTTGCAGGGACCGCCGCGAACCAGTTGAAACCCACCCCTGGTACACACGGTAACTTCTCATTTTGTTCGTAGTCAGCATGTAGAAAGCTCTCTCTCAGCTTTCTGCATGCTTGCTTCAAATTCTAGAGTTATAATTGAATATCTTTGGATGCACCAAGTTAAAGAAGGCTAATATATGGTTTTTTTTAAAAAAATTCTCCAGTTCATCTTTTTCTGCTGAAATCAATTCAGCTGGCTGATGTATTTATATGGAACGTTCTTCTGGTATATACAGTAGCATAAATTCTATTGTAAATTAGTTTGCTGCTCCTTTATCTTATTGATGAAAAGTTTGTGAAATTATACTTGGGGGTGGGGTGGGGTGGAATAACTTTCAGTTCAAACAGCTGTCAAAAGCCTGCAATTTTTTTTCAGGGTGATAAATGGGACAATTCATTACAATTTCACAAGCCTGGATAACTTTATGCATCTTCTTTGGGAAAACAAGCTACATCCTGGTAAATATAAAACCAGCCAATTCTTAACTCTGTTTTACAATGTTTAAGTGAAGGTATTTCGAGTTATGTGCAATCATTTGCTTATCTTGACCACTACAAAAAATTAACAAGCAAATGTTGCAATTCAAAAAGTTAAACTTCCACCATATCTGATGGATATTTTTACATTTCCTTAAGGACAAAGGGCAGTTGGAAGTTACACAGCCTTTGCAAATAATGTTAGCATTAAAGTGCTTATACTTCACACAGCTGAACGATTTTTGTTTTATATCTGATCCGAGGAAAATCCATAGCTAGCACTAGATAGACATATACTGTAATGAGTACCTTATCTAATGCCAATGGATATGTGCGCATTTCATATTTAGCCAATGTTGTCAGAGACAGAGACTCTGCAACTATCTGTTGTTATTAAAAGAAAAATGCAATGCTCTTGTTATTATACCATTGTTTTTTGGAGATCAGTATGGGATTCATCTAATCTTTCAATGGATGTAGAATTCTATTCTTAGATTACTGAATGAATAAAAAAAACTCTAGCCTCATTTTAGCTGAATATAATACAGTACTTCATATCAGTCCATTAGTCTTATCTATAATTAGGCTATTTGTTGGCTTATAACTTTGACAGTCTCCCTGATTGTTTTTACATACACATGCATACACATATGTGTTTGTGAATGAAATTGTAAACTTATAAAGGCCACCAAGCCAAAGAGATTCAAGGTGGTTTAAATTAAATACCCAGTAAAACAATTAATTAGTGGAAGAAAATGATATTTTGGAGAAATACACACAAATCAGTTTCAGCCTTTTCTCGCCATTTCTCACAGCCTATGGCCTGTTTGAAAAGCAGCCTAATGTTTCATAAGGAAGGAAGGAAGGAAGGAAAAGATAGAAAGAGAAAGAAAGGGAAAGAAAAAGGAAAGAAAAAGATGAATCAGGAACACTGGAGCATTTATTGTGGAGGGAGAGACTATTTAGCAGTCTCATTATGTTATCACTTTGTGAATGGGCAACACAAATCCCCTTGTGAGAATGCCCTTCTGTTCTCAAAATTTCACACATGCCCATCAGCCAATAAAGGTGCAGAGCTCTTACTTAAAGCCTAATTTTGTCAATTCCAAGTGTCAGCTATTCTTCTCAGTTCTTCTTAGCACCTCTACCAAAGTCCCTTTGCTTGAAGTGAAAAAAAGGTGAAGAAGATGGCTTCTTTAGCTATAGCTATTAAAAGAAAAATTCATTGGACTGAGTTCACACAGCAGGCTAAACCGAAAAGAAACAAACCATATTGTAGGTTAACAGGTTATATGAACTTGCGGCAAAGAATGTACTTCGTTGCAGAGCTGTTTCTTTTTTGTGCTATTCTTTAAAAAAAAAGAACAATATAAAAAGTAGTGAGGAAATAGTTGCAATTTGTGCCTTCCTTAAAGCAAGTTTGAGGTCTAGTTTGCAGTTTTCAATGGGAAAATAAAACTGATATCTGGACCACACAACATCAGTATGAAGTTTATTTGAAATGAAGTGGGGCAGGGGGGTGGGTGTTGAGTAGGAATTGATAATAGTATAAGAGCCTCCACTTGCAATCTGAATAGTATAGATATAGGTAGTCCTCAACTTAACGACCAAATTGGGAATAGAATTTCCATTGCTAAGCAAGGTGTTTGTTAAGTAAGCCATGCCTAATTTTATGACCTTTTTGCCATGGTTGTTAAACAAATCCAGCTTCTCTCATTGACTGAGTTGGTTGGAAGCCAGGTGGCAAATGTCAATCATAAGACCTCTGGATGCTGCAACTTGTAAATGCATGCCGGGTTACCAAGCCTCCAGATTTTGATCACATAACTGTGGGGATGCTGCAATGGTGGTAAAGGTGAAGTCTAGTCATAAATCACTTTTTTCAATGCCATTGTAACTTTCAACAGTCACTAAACAAATGGTTGTAAGTCGAGGACTATCTGTATAGCCCAGAGATCCAGGATGTGCAATGATGGAGAATTATATTTGAGGTAAAAGAATGCTTGAGCAGACACGCCCGCTTAACCTCCCAAGTAGAATTTTACGAAAAGATTTCTCAAGTTGTTTTGAACCTCAGTTTCTCAATGGCATTTTAAGAATGCACATCAGGAGGAAATTAGTGTGCACTGATTAATATAATAGGACAAGTTCTTGGTAAATTCTCAGTTGAGCCATGAACACTAAGTACACCTTAATCCATTGTTCCAACTCTCTAATAAGAGGGTAATAGAAGTAGAATGTATTCATCCCATAGAACGTATATAAAGATTTGGAGAATGTGTAGAAAGCCACAAAAAAGTGCTGTATAAAACACCAAATATTGTATTACTGTAAATCAATACTTAAAGTATATTCTCACTGCCCTGCCTTGTTCACCTGAACATCAATAATTAAACTGATAGTGTTTAAATTATTGGTAAGAGTGCACATGGTTATAATTATGGTTTGAAAACTGAAGTGCTTCCTTCAAATATATCCAGTAGAGGATTTGCATTTTTAAGAATTTAATTGACTTATTTATCTGTTATTATCATAAAGTATTTGCTTTCCTGTTTTGCACACACACTAAATGGAATTGTTTCTCTGATTCCTTCGATATTAACTTTAGTTCACAAGTGAGGACTAAAGTAAACTTATACTGAAAAATTCAAAACTGCTATCAACACTTGATTGATTGAATTATCTTGCCTTTGTTTTTATCTTAAATGAAGGTTTTGAATTGATGGGAAGTCCTTCAGGATACTTCACTGACTTTGATGATAAAAAGCAAGTGATAGAGTGGAAGAACCTGATTGTACAATTGGCCAAAAGATATATAGGTGAGTTAACCAAACTCAGTGTTGGTGCAAACATTTCAGAACAGAACTAAACTAAACTTTATTGTCACTGTAAATGGATCTACCACAGGGATATATCAGCTTTTGGGCTGAGGATCACACTACTTTGAGCGCTATACTGAGGAACATGCGATACATATTTGAATTCTATATTAATTTAACACAATTCATATGGTCATTTTCTTTACTTTTACATTACACATTACAATCAGTGACGTGCGGTGAGATTTATGGCTGGTGAGGCAGCAATTTTTTTAGACTTGTGGACTTCAACTCCCAGAATTCCACAGCCAGGCATGTTTTTCTCCTTTGCTAAATAAGTTTCCTTTTTTCTTTTTCTTTTCCCTTCCCCTCCTTCCCTCCCTCCCCCCCTCCCTCCCCTCTCTCTCAAACACACACACACAAAGTTGCACCAGGAGGATGAAGTTTGAATTCCTCCCCCTCCCTCCGACCCACATGTACCTTTTCCAGCTGTTACAGAGAGGATTTCAACTCTGCTCTTGCCTGCCATCATGAAAAGAAAAGGAAAAAGGCAAGAGCTGAGGTCAGGCTGGGCTAGTTGCTGCCAGAGTCACTGTGAATGACTCTGCTTAACTGTTTAAAAAAGCCTCTAAAAAAGCACCCTCTACAGGAGGAGGCAGGAGAACGACGTGCCTCACCTACGTCAGGAATTTTTTGGCTTTTAACCCTTGCTTAACTCTACTTGAGTGATCATAAAAAGTCAAACTAGATGGGGCACGTCATTCTCCTGCCGCCTCCTGTAGAGGGTGCTTTTTTAGAGGCTTTTTTAAACAGTTAAGCACTAAGCAGAGTCATCTATGGTGACTCTGGCAGCAACTAGCTCAGCCTGACCTCAGCTCTTGCCTTTTTCTTTTTACATTTTTTTTCTTTTCATGATGACAGTGGTGAGGCTCTGCCTCCCCTGACTGCACGTCCCTGATTACAATTCAGCAACAGATCCATGAAGGGCTACAGCAATTATGTACATGTCTTTGGGAAATTGCATTCACTTCTGAGGTTCTTGGTTGTATTCTCCTATGTAGACAAATTTGGGACCCTACTGTGGAATAAATGGGCAGTGGGGTGGCTCAGGGGTTAAGACGCTGGACTTGTCAGCTGGAAAGCCAGCAGCCCAAGTTTGAGACCCGAGCTCCACATGACGGGGCGAGCTCCCATTCTCGTCCCAGCTCTTGCCATCCTAGCAGGTCAACAGCATGCAAATACAAG
Organism: Thamnophis sirtalis; assembly: GCF_051295495.1. Classification (NCBI taxonomy): domain Eukaryota; kingdom Metazoa; phylum Chordata; class Lepidosauria; order Squamata; family Natricidae; genus Thamnophis; species Thamnophis sirtalis. The sequence continues at coordinate 99,055,263 of NW_028261385.1, read as the reverse complement.
TAGATAAATAGGTACCACTTCGGTGGGAAGATCGCAGTGCTCTGTGATGTCATGTTGGTCACATGACTGGGGAAATGTCTGTGGACAATACTGGCTCAATGGCCTTGAAACAAAAATGAGTACCACCCCCTGAAGTCAGCAACGAATAGAGGAGCAAAATCCGCAGAGACTCTCCCTCCTCTTTGTGAATAAATTATCTAAATCTTTCATATCCCAGATTGATCATCCATGTTCATTCTTAAAGGCAAAGTCTGCTAGTGTGGAATTATTTGGCCCAAGAGTTGTTCACTTAAGATTTTGCTCATAGCCTAAGAAGTGAGTTTTGGTACACTAATTGTAAGTTTGGTTTCCAGAGAGGTATGGAGTGAAACATGTTTCTAAGTGGAATTTTGAGACCTGGAATGAACCAGATCACCATGACTTTGACAATGTATCAATGACTGTAAATGGTAAGCTGATTTAAATCCCCCTTTTTAAAAATGGTGAATAACATGGAAAGAATTCCAAGGAGATGTTAGATGCAAGCAAGGAAAATGTTGCTCATTTTATATCTTGTAAAATCCCCACTTAATATCAAATAGATATTGGTTTTGCCATCTAGGCTCTTCCAAACCTAGGTTATTATGCCTAGGTTAGCAAACAGGAATGCTAGTTAGTCTTTTATAACAGTTTTAACCATGCATATATTATTTGGCCAGGCTGATCACCTGATACCGTTTATAAATAAAATAAGACCAGGTCTTATTTTCAGGGGAACACAGTAATTGTTTCCAAATTACATTTGTAGACAGGTGTTAGCACAGTGGAGTTTATTAGCATTCATAATAGAATCCTTAGTCTAGCGTGTTTTGAAGAGTGCAATATTTCCCTTTTCCATTGATAAGATACTATATTGATATCAAATGCTGAGTCTTTCACAACTCTTTCATTTTGCATATAGGATTTCTCAACTACTATGATGCTTGTTCGGAAGGATTAAGGGAAGCTAGTGGTCAGCTAAAATTGGGAGGCCCCGGAGATTCCTTTCATCCATTTCCAAAGTCTCCCATTTGCTGGAACCTCCTCCGTCATTGCTACAACGGCACAAATTTTTTCACCGGAGAGACAGGAGTCCGGCTAGACTACATCGCCATGCATAAAAAGGTCAGCTCATTTTTTTAATGGCCTAGAACTTTAAAAGTTCCTCATCCAAGTTAAATGTTCTCATTTATTTATTTTTATCGGATTAAAAAAGTACAGACAAGTTGGACTAAATAAAAAGTGGCTATTACCTCTTGCAGAGAATTATATGGCATGTTCAAAGTGCCACTACGTATATTACTTTGTTGTCTTAGTTTCTTCTACTGAATGTGGCACCTGCTGGTAGTCCCGAATGCAGCAGGATGGGCCGTGTTGGGCATGCCTCATTAGGCCTGTGTGACCCCCCATTTCTCCATGATCTGTTCAGGTTACCATTGAATTTCCCGGTGCAATTCAAAGTGCTTGGTTATTACCTTTATTTGAGGGACCACCGGTCTCCAATTGTTTCTGCCAATCTGGTGTGATGGGGCAGAATAGAGTCTCTCCCAGTCCCATCGATTAAGCAGTATCACCTTGTGGGACAGTGGTAGGATTCAAAAAAAATTATTACTGTTTCAGTAGGCGTGGCTTGGTGAGTGTGGCAGGGGAAGGATACTGCAAAATCCCCATTCCCTCCCGATCAGCTGGGACTCTGGAGGCAGAGAATAGATGGGGGCGGGGCCAGCCAGAGGTGTTATTTACTGATTCTCCCAACTACTCAAAATTTCCGCTACTGATTCTCCAGAACTGGTCAGAACCTGCTGAATACCATGTCTGTTGTGGGATTTGTGGGAATGATAGCCTCCACAACCCCCACACACCCCAAGATCTGGATGGCTTCCATCCTTTGGGAAGCTATTAAAGACCTGGCTTTCCCCTAAACTTTGGGGAAGATTGAGGTTGTGTCCCTTTCGGATGAGTTTTCCTGGTTTATATATTGCTTTTGAGGCTCTTCATTTTGGGGGGAGAGAAGTTTTGTATTTTATATTTTGAATTATAAGCTGCCCAGAGTTATTGAGAGTTGGATGAATACACTGTATAAATAAATAAATAAAATAAAACTTCAAGTAAAAAGACATTCAGTAGAGTTTATTGAACATGATTGGAAGCTTATTATGAACAAGGGTTAAGCAAACCGCAGAATCCCTCTGGTAGAGCGAGAATAAAAGGGAAGCCATTTGTTTATATTCTACCTTTATTATTTTTACAAATATCTTGGAGGCTAATACAACTTTCTCCTCCTGTTTTTTCCACAATCACCACCTTGTTCAGTAGCTGAGAAAGAGGGACTGGCCTAAAGTCACCCAGCTGGCTTTCATGGCTAAAGTGGAGCATGAATTCACAGTCTCTAGCATTCTAGGCTGGAGCCTTAACTATTAGACCAAACTAGCTCTCAGAGACCATATTGTTTTGTTTTGTTTTGTTTTGTTGTCAGGGCCCAATGTAAAAGATGACTTTCAGGCCTGACATTGTATTGTATTGTATTGTATTGTACTGTACTGTATTTAATATATAATATTAATTATTTAATATTATAAGCTTAATATTATTTATATCTATAGAAATGTAGTTGGATTTATTACTCTCCTATCATTATTTAATAGTATTCCTCTTCTTGCACATTTAAAAATCTTAATTTGGTCATAAATGTGGACCCTTATAACCTTATAGATGATTTTTAAAAAGAGAGATTCTATGGCCTCATTTTGACACAATAGTATAAGAGTAGGAGAGCAGGTGTACGCTTAATAGATAATAACAGTCATCACAATACTTATCACCAGGGAGCTGGGAGGTCTCTTCATATCTTGGAACAGGAAACTGAGGCCATGGGACAGATCCAGAAGATGTTTCCCAATTTTGCCTCGGTCCCCATATACAACGATGAGGCTGATCCTCTAGTAGGATGGTCAATCCCACAGCAGTGGAGAGCGGATGTGACCTATGCCGCTATGGTGGTAAAGGTAAGGTTGATGCAGGTAAAAGTAGAAGTTTTTGTTTTGAGATTTTTAATGGATCATTGGAATATCAGAGTAAACAGAAGCATGTCTAGATTCTCCTCAATTTGCTCTGTGTCAGGGTTCCAAATAGCATCCAAAATTAAATCAGAATCAGAGGCAAAGCATTCCTCAAAGTTCCAATTTATTAAGAGAGCCATGTTGGCACACCTGGGAAAATATTCCAGGGTTACAAAGGTCACAATGAGCAAAAAATGGGTGAAATCTTCTTACCGTCGCTACTGGTTCGCAAATGTAAGCGCACGTGCCACCTCCGCACATTCGTAGAACCTTCCGCTCATGCGCAGAGTGTCAAAAACAGACATGATGACATCCAGGCAGGTTGGCGGAGCCTGCTACAAAGTGCCCCTGCAAAGGTTAGTAGAACAGCGAGGGAGGGGAATCCACTGTGCCATGCTTTCTAGTTAATATAAATCACATTTCACAGCTGATGGTTGGAAATACCGGTTCAGTATTTTTTACTACCGGCTCAGGTCTGAACTGGTAGCATTTCACCCCTGGCAAAAAGCAATGTTCATTACAATAATTTTCCATATTATATTGGGACAACAGGAAGCAGGAAACTTGTAGAAAATGCAATAACATAGATAATGAACCAGGTCAGGTACAGAAGAGTTCAGAAGAAGATAAAGTAGATTGCAGATAGTTGCTCCATCCAACTTACCTATTTGCAACATCCCTCTGGCCTGTGGGAATACAGCAGGCAACTAGAGATAGTTTTCAGAATCCCTGTACACACAGCTGCCTTCCCCACTAATTGATAGTCCTCGACTTATGACCACAACTGAGCTGCTAAAGTGGAACTAGCCTGATGAGTGCTTTAGCTTAGTTTTGAAGGCTTCCAAATGTTGCAAAGTCAAGCCTTGTGCACCACCTAATGGAGAAAACTGTATCTGCACCTTGCAATTTTGGTAATCCATAAACATGCCCAAAAGGCTGGGAACCTCACCGATGATGATGATGATGATGATGATGATGATGATGATGATGATGATAATAATAGTAAGTCACCGAGAAGGAACATGAAAAAATCGCAAAATACCAGGACTTAAAAATTGAAATTCAACAACTATGGCACAAACCAGCAGTGATAATTCCAGTGGTAATTGGCACACTGGGTGCTATTCCAAAAGCACTGGAATTACATTTAAAACAGTTAAAAATTGACAAAATCACCATCAGTCAAATGCAAAAAGCCACACTGCTTGGATCTGCATGCATATTCTGAAAATACATTACGACGTCCTAGGCCCCTGGGTGGGGCCCGACTAGTAATCAATGCTAAATCCGGCAAAACAACTGGCCGCTGTGATACAATTCTGTTGTTGCGATAATAATACCTAAATGGCTACCTCACTATTTGGAAATTTTAACTTTATCAGACTTGAACATTCTGATTCTACAAAAAACCACCCTACTTCGGAGGAACAGCTTATATCCTCCGACGTTACCTTAACAGTTCCTAGGTCCTTGATTAGGACTTGAGCTGTTGAGCTACTAACCAGCCCCAACGACTGTGAATCTCACCAAAGATTAACCAAATAATAACAATAATAATAATAACAACAACAACAGTGTCTGCCTGACTTTTTAGATAGCAAATTACAATTTATAATACACTTTTGGGGGAAAGGGGGTGTTAAGTCCAGCATATGATCTTGGTTTAGTTGTAAACCTACATCCCCTTTTTCCATGTAATCAGTGAATATTGCTTTATTTTAGCTAAATAATTAGTAATTCCCTCCATCATAGCTTATAGCTTAGTCAATAATTGGAGAATTATCACTGTAGATTTTATGACAAGATTAGAGGAGACCATTCATTCCTTGAAGGAATTAGTTGTTTTGAGAATTTATTTATTTATTTTCAGTCATTTGCTTGCACTTCCCATCCAAGACTCAAAGCAACTTACAGTTAATAGTATCATAAGCACCAAAAGAACAATCAAACAGTGCCCCAAAATATATCATATCATAAATTTACAGTATCTCAAATAAAGTATTTTAACAATTAGACAGCCATTCGTGTGCAATTATGGGATGGAATCGCCTATTAGCATGTTGGCTATTGCTTTCTGGTTAATATACTGGATAACCTCAAAACAACCAGATGAATTTGTTCATTTGGGGGTTACACGTGTTAGCATAAATTAGTGAAGATAAATCAAGTGACATACAGCAATAGCATTTAGACTTATATACCACTTCACAGTGCTTTATAGCCCCCTCTAAGTGGTTTACAGAGTCAGTATGTTACTCCCAACAATACATATATATAGCGCAGCATTTTGAGAAAAACTCTTAATACAGGTAGTCCTCAATTTACAGCAGCTCATTTAGTGACAGTTCAAGGTTACCCTACAGCACTGAAAAAAGTGACAGGCTCGTTTTTCACACTTACGACTGTTAGGAATATAATTCTAACGGTTGGGTTGGCAATATATAAATCATGTAACAATGTTGTACCTGTTTCTTTAAAGCATACTGTAAAATGTGATTGGCTGCTGTATTCCTCAATCGGCCATAAGAGGGAGCCAGAATGACTGTTAGCTCTTTCTGTTTGTTAGATGCTGGGCTGATCTGATCTGAGTGCCGTGAGCTATTGTAAGTTTTGCAACTGTTAGCAAACTTTGAGTACTGATTATCTGATACTGGACTATGTTATTTGGATTATCCCTTAACTGAAAGACATTGATGACTGACTGTCTTATCCATGTATGACTTGGACTGTTTGATGGACTCTGATACCTCTATTTCCACGAAAGTAAAAGCCTATTTAAACTGCAGTGTCTCTATGCTGGTTTGTGTGTTCTCCAACACAACTCTCACAACGCTTCGCTGAACATACTGGCTCTCCCAACAGGGAGCTTAACTAACAACGACCATTGCAGTATCCCTGTGGTCATGTGATCAAAATTCAGATATTTGGCAACCGACTCTTATTTATGACGGTTGCAGTTTCCTGGGGTCATATGATCCCCTTTTGCGAATCCCTGACAAGCAAAATCAATGGGGAAGCCAGAATCACTTAACAACTGTATTACGGTTGGAGAACCGTGGCAAGAAAAGTTGTACAATGGGACGAAACTCACTTAACAAGTGTCTCATTTAACAACAGAAATTTTGGGATGACTTGTGCTTGAGGACCACCTGTAAAAAGAAATGGTGGAAGAGAGTTTACACACACACACAAATACACACATTATATATGTTGAGACACTGCTATGCAAATGTTACTTTCTCAATACAGGATAATCCTCTGACAATGATTTTGGAGGATATGATAAATCAGCCATTCCTCTGGAACACTACTTTTTTTTGCCTTTTATCTTTTCAGAGCTAATAATGATGATAATTATCTTCGAATGAAACACCCCAAAAATTTCAATTCATTATTTGCATAGAGAATTTCAAAAGCTGTCTTAAAAGAGGAAGATGCAAGAAAAAATCTAGCCCAAATTTGATCAGGGTTCAGCAATAGCTCAGGCCTTCTTTATTTCATAATATAGGTAGTTCTTGACTTACGGTTACAGTTGAGCCCAACAGGTCTGTTCAGTTGTTAAGTGTGTTTTTGCCTCTTTTTATGATCTTTCTTGTCAAGTTGTTAAGTGAATTTGGCTTCCACATTTACTTTTCTAAGAGCCCTGGTTAGAATGCAATATTGCAGGCTAACTCTGCCCACAGTCTGGAGTTCGATCCTGACAGGGCTCAAGGTCGAATCAGCCTTCAATCTTTCTGAGGTCGGTAAAATAAAGACCCCCCAGATTGTTGGAGGCAATTTGCTGAGGCTATAAACTGCCCAGAGAGTGCTATAAAGCACTATGGAGCAGTTTTATATAAGCCTAAGTGCTATTGCTATTGCCAGAAGATTACAAAAAGTGATCACATAACCCATTGCTACCATCATAAATATGAAAAATGATCATAAGTCACTTTTTTCAGTGCCACTGTAACTTTGTATGGTCCCTAAACAGATGGTTGTAAGTTAAGAACTGCCTATATTCTGGAAAGAAGTTGAAGCTGGAGGACAGCGTTCAGCAAGAAGATTATCTTAGGATTCTAAAACAAACGAAGGTCATCCCTTTAAAGGGGGAGGGGTTTGATCCTCTCCCCCGCTTTTTTTCAATTAAAAACAATAATAGATCTCTTGAACTGCTGAGAATCGAGCATAAAATGTTCATTTGATAGAGCGTCTCTGTCCCTACTTGTGGGTTTTATTGACTGAAGGCTAATTTTTGCAATTGAAGAATGAGTGGTTGACACATTCTTCCTGAGTTAGCTATTGAAGGATCATCTTATGATGTCAGATTCAAGTTCTTGGTTACCCAGAAAATGTGTCTATTCCCCTAAGCCCATGATGGTGAACCTATGGCACGCGTGCCACAGGTGGCAAGCAGAGCCCTCTCTGTGGGCACACGAGCTGTCACCCCAGCTCAGCTCCACCCTGCATGCAAAGTGCCTCACGCCAACCAGCTTATTTTCGGGTCTCTGCCACACATAGGAGAGATGTGAGAGATGTGCACCCATGTGCGGGGGCAGGGAGTCATGCGTGCATGTGGGGGGGGGGCAGTATGTCCCTGGCAGCTCATGTTTGGTCCCAGGAGGCGGCAAGGAGGCCTACTAGGCCCAAACAGGGCGCAGGGGGGAGCATGGACGTGTTGGAGAGCTCAGGGGGTCACACTCACATGTGCAGGGGGTGTGGCACACAGGGGGGGGGGATGTTTCGGCATGTGACGACAAAAAGGTTAGTCATCACTGCCCTAAGGAATACCTTGGAGCAGTATTTCTCAACCTTGTCTCTGCTTTAAGATGTTTGGACTTCAACTCCCAGACTTCCTCAGCCAATAAATGGTTGGAAGTTGAAGTCCGCACACCTTAAAGTTACCATGGTTGAGAAACACTCCCCTAGAGGTATTTTTCTCATCTTTCTCTGAGGAGAAAAGAGATGTGGGTTTACAAAAAGTCATTTCCTGTAGGTTTATGATCTGTATCATTGTGTTATATAATGAAAATATCTATTTTCCTTAAATAATTACGCTGGATGCTTAGGGCATCAGGAATGTTCTTTACCCTTCTTATATACTCTGCTACCCTAGGTACCATGGCTAGATTAGGGCAGAAGTAGATTTTAGTGCATATCATAGTTCTTGGAGCCAGTTGGCATCCATATTCTCAACAGGAGATGTGCCTGGCATTGCTGCTGATTTTGGCACTCCACACTTTTTAGCCATGGTTACGCAGCAGGGAAGAGAGCTAAGCAGTAAAACTTTCAAACAAACCTGTCATTATTTACACAAGAGGTTTACACAGTACAAGTACTGCTGAGATGTACTTCTCACAGAGTGAAATAGAGATACCCCATTATTCAGATTTTATTGCTAGTTCTGAATGTATTAGGTGAAGGCAGTTTATGGAAATATGATTGGCTTGTTAGAAACCAAGTTGCAACTAATCATTTTTCAAAATATGTTCAGGTATAATAGGATTTCCTTCAACAATTAAGTCATCAATTCTATAAAACCCTCTGCCTCCTCTCTCCTTATATTTGATCAATTTATCTTCACATTTTAAAAGATCAAGGAATGACAGAAAGGAGAAGTCAAACATAATTTACATCTTTTTCAAAATTCACTTTTCAGTATGAATTTCAAGCAATTGACATCAACTTCTGAATGTTGGGAAGGGATGGAATTATCTGACAGACAGTCCAAAATCTGTATTCACTGAACTTTAGTTGAATGCCTTGCAGTAAATGAATTAGAAATTGTAGCTGAATGATACCAAATAAACGTTTCAAATATGGTATGCTCAAAACTCCCATCATGTCAGTGTTGTTGTTAAGTGAATCCAGCATTTACTTTTCTAGAAGCCCTCAGTGGTTGCAGGCTGACTCTGCCCACAGCCTGGAGTTCGATCCTGACCAGCTCAAGGTTGACACAGCCTTCCATCCTTCAGAGGTCGGTGAAATGAGGACCCAGATTGTTACGGATAATATGCTAACTCTGTAAACTGCTCAAAGAGTGCTATATAAAGCATTATGAAGTAGTATATAATTCTAGTATATATGCTAGTGCTGTGAGTTGCCTACTCTTAGGTTTTTCAGTGAAGACCGAGGAATGTTAAGTTTATTTCATTCACATATCCGCCTTCCATAAATTAATAGAGTTAGAAATAGTGAAAATGTCTTCCTGGGGCCTCATTCAGTTTAATGTGAACAACTTTTTGTGATTTTATATGCAGTTTAATACAACTCCTTTCTTAAGAGCTAGTCTGCTTTTTTTTTGGTGCGTATTTTGGCATGGAACATTAATCCTTCTACATCTGATTAATTATGCTGTCGCAATCCTCCTCTTAAATTCCTAATTTTAGCTGGCTAGAGAATTAGGTCAATTTAAGCTATTGGAAAGGCTTTTTTCTTGGTGGACCCTGATGCTAAGATGTTAAAGTGCTTTTCTTGTTTTCAAGTTGTCACAGTGATCCTGCAACTGGGTTTAATTTCTTCTGTAATTAGAGATAAATTGCAGTGCAGTCATTTGTTTGCAATTAGAAATGAGGCAGAAAAAAAGGAAAGCTGTACAGTGATCCCAACATGAAATATTTGTGTTCAGCTATGTATGCTTCTTTAGGAAGACTGCAAAGGAATCAGATACGATATTTGACCCAGCACACAACTGAAAAGCTTAGCTTTTCTTTTAACTGGCTGAAACAATTTCTATTATCCCCACCCCTTGTTGCAGAATTATACTTGGAAATATATGACAAATACCTGCTGAATTCCTAGTAGTCAAAAATAATAAAATGTTTACTTATTTAATCAATTTATATATGGTATCCTATACCAATAATTAATTTAGGAGTTTCAGAGCTTTGCGTAGTGCTGTATTTCTCCATGTTTCAAACCAACTTTTGCTAAGTGTACACTAAGTAGTATTGATACAGAATAAAGCATCCAGATTAAGAGGAAATATTGCAGACCTGTTTTAATGTATATGCATTTCATAATCTGAGCTGCTTTGCTGCAAAACTTTACTGTATGCAGAATAACCACAGTCATGATACTATATAATTTCATAAGGGAAATGCAAATCACCCTTTCCCCAACCTAGTCTCTTCAAGCATTCTTAACTTGGGTGTGAATGATGAGAATTGTTAGTCCAAATGCATTTGAAGGGCAACAGGTTAGATAGGATTGGTTTAAAATAATGATCTTGTCCTGTGGTGGATTTGCCATCAAAAATCCTGAAAAACCTGCTGTGAACATTACTTCTATTACTTGTTACAGTACGATATACTTTATTGATTAGTCGATTGACCATATCAAAACATGAGCATTAGTCACAGTAAAATAAAATAAAATGAGATAAGATCAGGTACAATGAAGTGAGATAAAATAGTTTTGGTGAGATAAAATAGAATAAAATACAGTAGGAAAGATAAAATAAAGATAAAAGAGTGTAAGCTAAAATAAAAGAAGAATATCACTTGTTTTATTGAACTAACACAATAGCTCACATATTTTCAAACCGTGTTCCTTTACTTTACAGGTAATTGCTCAGCATCAAAATCTCCTGATCGCTAAACCCAACAACACAATCAACTACACTTTGCTAAGCAATGACAATGCATTTCTGAGTTACCATCCCTATTACTTCACCCAGAGGACCCTTACGGCACGCTTTCAGATGAATAACACAAAGCCCCCCCACATCCAGATGGTGAGGAAGCCTGTGCTGACAGTAATGGGCTTGCTGGCTTTGCTAGGTACAACACTCCTCCCCCCCCCATTCATTTTAACAATTGCTAGTCACACTGTCAAATCAAGAATCCAGGCAGTTCAAGGAATTACTATTGGTCAAAGCAAATTGGTGGCAGATAAGAGTCAATGGAATTCAAAGTGGGCTGGACTGAGAACTCTTGTGGGCACGAAGGGATTCAAGACTGATGATGCATTTGACTCCTTCCTCAGGCTCAACCTGGACATCTCCTAAGCACACTTAACTATTCCTGGAAATGAAGTACCTTGTGTTTGATAAAGAAGTATATTATGTTGACCAGCTGATGTTAATTCAAATTCAAACTGGGAAATAAGTCAATCAGTATCATGACTCCTTAAAATTTCATACCTATTACCACCCATAACATACTGGGAGAAAAAATAGTGTGTGGTAGTAAGTAATAGGAGTTTGCCTTCTAACAGCAAATAATTAATGATTAAAACACCAGTCTGGAAACCAGGAGACTGTGAGTTCTAGTCCTGTCTTTGGCACAAAAGCCAGTCACTCTTTTTCAACCCAACTCAATTCACACGGTTGTTTTGGGGAAAATAGGAGGAGGAAGGAGTAGTAGGTAGGTATGTTTGTTTGCCACCCGGAGTTATTTTCCAGAGGAGGGGGAGGGAGTGGTCACGTGTGGGTTTTATCTTAGCCTGATTGGTCCAAAGACTGAGAGCAAAGCTATAAATACTGGTGCCTTCCAATCCTGGCCCAGATTCTCTCAGTCTTTGGTCCAAGTACTGTTAGAAAAGTATTTAGGTAGGATTTTTCCTTTTTTGGTTGATTGCAATCTGGTTCTTATTTGGTTTAATTGGGCACTTTAAAACTTTTCTCAAAAGCTCTAAATTGTACTGCTGCGGCCCCAAGGGACAGATCTCTGCCTCGGGCGGTTGGGGAGGGCCTTGTGGGGCGTTTAGCCTCCCCCCCACGGGCCAGGAGCCTCAGCCCTATCCCGGGGAGTGCGGGGGTGCCAGCTCCAATTTTCGGCTCCTTCCGAAGCAGCTCTGTTTGCAGCGGCGGCGGCAGGAGTGGCTTCGGCGCCACGTGGAGCGCGCGAGCCGCCTGCTGCACAGCTGATCGCCCCGGGCGACTGCCGCGCCACCGTATTTGATCTGATTGCTGTGGGGGCCGAGCGGGGGTGAGGAGAGCGTGCCCGGGTGCCGCGTGGCTCTCCCCGACTCGTTTCAGCACGCCGCCGGCTCCTGGAAGCCCGGTTGAGCCGCTGGGATTGTTGCCGGCCTTTTTCGCCCGCGCATGGAGTTCCAGCGGCCATTTTGAAGTTCGCCACGTGCGCGGGGCCTTGTTTCGGCCTACCTCGTGGGTGAGGCCTAGCATGAGGCTTTGGGCCTAGCCTTCCCCACAGACCTTCAGGCCCTGGTTCTGGTGGGACTTTCGGAGGCCTATGTTCCTGCTCCCTTCGTCGGACACGTGAGTTGGGTATGGACGAGGGAGCGGAGATTCCCCAGGGCCAGGTGGCGGGCCCAGCTGGGGGTGAGGAGGCCCTGGATCAGGAGGTGGGGCGGGGGGCTCCCCCCCAGGGATCCTTGGTCTCTAGGCGCCCTTCTAGGGCCTCCACTAGGGAGGAAGCCAGGCGGCATAGGGCGCTGGAAAAGACCTTTGCGAGGGCAGACAGGCTGGCCCACTCGGCCAGGCCTTCATCCCGGACAGATCCAGGTCCAGGTCTCCCCTCGGGCCTGTCTCCAGCAGATCTTCCCCTAGGGGATTTAGCCCTGCCTCTTCCTCAAGCTCCCCTGGCAGGTCTCAGGCCTACTCCAGGAGGAGGCGTTTCCCCTCCCCTGCAGGTGATCCTCTGGAGGGCACATCCAGGGGCCCCTGTTCCTCTCACAGGTTGGCGCCTCAAGGGCCTGGTTCTGCTTATGGGAATGTGGAGGATCTGGAGAATCTTCCTGAAGGAATTAAAAGGCTTATTTCTGCAGCCATCTCTCAGGGCATTGCCCAACGGGACAAGGGCTCCCTTTCTGCTAGGCATGGGGGGCTAGGCAGGGCCCAGTATCGAGCTTCCTCTCCTTCCATGGTAAGCGAGGCTTTGTTCTTAGGGGGGAGAGAACCTCCAGGAAATGGGCTTCTCAGATGATGAGAATGCGGGCCTTTCTGATGAGCCTTCTTCTAAGGGCCTCTTTGTTCCTGCCATGTTCAAGATTCTCTTGGACAAGGCACAGAAGACCACTAAAGTTGGGACGGGGGATCCTTCAGTGCCCCCTCATTGGGATCCTGACATGGCCATGTTTTCTGCTACGGCCACCAACAAGGAGGAGATTCCCGCTCCTCCTCTGTTTTTGGAGGTCTTGACCAATCAGTGGGCTCGCCCCTCCAATTTCTCAGCCCCTGGCAGTAATGACCGCCGGCACTATAATGTGGAGCAGACCTTTTCTCAGGTCATTCAGCTGCCTGCCATTGACAACCCGGTGGCCGCCCTTGTTTCCTCCTTTCCGATGGTATCGGGCGACGCGGCAGATAAGATGAAGCCGGAGGATAAGCGCGCAGAGCTTACCTTGCGGAAGAATTTTAACACCACGTCGTGGGCTATTAAGTCCGCGGCATCGGCTTCCTACTTTAACTGCGCCACAGTCATGTGGCTTAAGAAGCTGCAGGAGCATATTCCTATCTAGGACAAGCAGCTCCACCAGGATCTGTTTAAGATCTTGGTGGCCTGCCACTTCTCCGCTAATGCAACCCTGGACACGGTCAAGTTTGCCTCCAGTGCCTTGGCCACCTCTGTCACCTCTCGTAGGCTTCTTTGGTTGCGTCACTGGCAGATGGATAACAAAGCTAAATGGGATTTGGCGGCCGCTTCCTTCAAGGGGCTGAACCTTTTCAGGGAAGCCCTCATCCCCATCCTAGTGGAGGATAAGGACAAGAAGAAGGTTCTTCCTTCTACTGCTAAGAAGCCCAAGGCTAAGTCGTGTCCTTTCTGCAGGCAGAGGTATAGAGCCACAGATTACGGATATAACCAGCGTTTTTCTTCCTTCCCAGCTGATAGGCAGTTCTCCGGGCCATCCTTACAGGACAGGAATCGTTTCCAGGGCCAGGCAGCCCTTTCGTGGCGGAGGCAGCCGTCCCTACCACAGGGGGAAGTGACTCGAACCCGAGTCGTCCCATCGGCGGCCTCCTCTCCCTCTATGTGGATGGATGGGACGAAATCACCTCGGACGCTTGGTTCCGAGCCATGGTTCGTCACGGTCTCAGATTAGAATTCCTCTCCACTCCTCCAAACCTCTTCCGGTCGTTCCCCCTGTCTCGGAGTAGGGAGCACCGCCGCCTGATGGTTCAGGCGATCGCCCACCTCCTTGGAATTCGGCCGGTGGAGGCAGTTCCTTTAGGGGAACGGGGCCTGGGCCACTACTCCAATCTCTTCGTGGTTCCGAAGAGCACGGGGGGCTGGAGGGCAATTCTAGACCTCAAGCGCCTGAACAGGTTCCTGGTGTACAGGCCCTTCAAAATGTCATCCGTCAAGTCTATCCTTCAGGGCATCAGGAAAGGGGACTTCCTGGCCTCCGTGGACCTCACGGAGGCCTATCTTCACATTCCCATCCTGCCCGCTCATCGCCGGTTCTTGAGGTTCTCTCACGGGTCCCGCCACTACCAGTACAGGGCTCTTCCCTTCGGCCTGGCCTCGGCCCCACGGACCTTCACGAAGGTTCTGGCGGCTCTGGCGGCTCATCTGCGGTCTGTGCCAGTTCGTCTCCAATGCTATTTAGACGATGTCTTGGTTCAGGCGGGGTCCCTTCCTCAGGCTATCTCGGATCTTCGGCTCACCATTCGGAGCCTTCAAAGCCTGGGCTTTTCGGTGAACTTCACCAAGAGTCATCATTCCCCCTCCACTCGCATTCTGCATCTGGGGACAGTCATAGATTCCAAGTCGGGGGTGGTGAGTCTGTCTCAGGAACGGCAGGACAGCCTCCGTCGTCTGGCGGAAAGCGTTCGCGCAAGGTGGTCCACTTCCATCCTCTCTCTGTCACAGTTATTAGGCAAGATGGTCTCTTGCATCGGGATTGTCCCGTGGGCCAGGCTTCATCTCAGGCCCCCCCCAAGTGGGAACTCATTTCCTTTCAGAGGGGAAGATTGAGCAATTCTCTTCGGACTCTCCGTCTCCTGGCGGGGGTCCGAGTCTCTCTGGTGTGGTGGCTCTCCCCGGCCATTCAGCGGGGCTGCTGCTTCTGGGAGCCGGACAGGGTGACCGTCACCACGGACGCAAGTCTGTTCGGGTGGGGGGCCCTGGTGGGCTCTCGGATGGCGCAGGGCAGGTGGACGGCCTCGGACCTACGCCACAATATAAATTGGCTGGAGCTGAAGGCTGCGCGACTGGCTCTGCGTCACTTTCAGTCCTCGGTGGAGGGGCGCCATGTGCTCCTCCTGACGGACAATGTGGCCACCAAGGCTCACATCAATCGTCAGGGTGAGACCCACTCACGGGGCCCCTGGTTGGAGGCTCTGCGGCTGGGCTCCTGGGTGGAGAGACACCTGCTGTCCTTGGTGTCAGAGCACATCTTGGGACTCTCCAATGTCCAGGCAGATTGGCTCAGTCGAGCGACTCTGGACAACGGCGAGTGGCAACTCCACCCGTCGCTGTTCCAGAGGATCTGCCAAAGGTTCAGGTCTCCTCTGGTGGACCTGTTTGCATCGCCCGAAAACTCCCAGCTTCCACGGTTCTTCACTCGTTTCCAGTCCAGGTCGGCGGAGGGCACGGACGCCCTCAGGAGCAGGTGGCCCCCGGGCCTTCTTTATGCCTTCCCTCCCATTCCCCTCATCCTGGGGACCGTCAGGAAGCTGGTGGCGGCGGGGGCCCTGGTCATCCTGGTGGTCCTGTATTGGCCCAGGAGGCCCTGGTTCATGGACCTGGTACAGCTGTTGGTGCCCCCCCCCCCCCGTGGAGGATTCCGTGGGGGGAGGTAGTCTTGCTGCAGGGGGCTCTGGTTCACCCGGAGCCACAGTGGCTTCATCTGACCACCTGGCTCTTGAACGGCGGCTTCTGAGAGAGGCTCATCTGTCCTCCGGGGTCATTCACACCATCGACGCGGCTCGGCGGCCGTCGACGACCCGCATTTATAACTCCACCTGGGCGGCCTTTGTCAGATGGTGCTCATCTAGGGGCATTTCTCCCGATAGAGCCACCATTCCCAACGTCTTGGATTTCCTTCAGAAAGGTCTTGAGGACGGACTTTCACAGAATACCTTGCGTCGCCAGGTGGTGGCTCTGTCTTCGGTCCTGGTGGGAGGGTCTTCTTCCCTTTCCCAGTTTCCTGAAGGGGGCAGCTAATCTCCGGCCTACCCCCGTCCACAGGTTTCCCACGTGGGATCTTCCCCTGGTACTCAAGGCCTTGACGGGGGCCCCGTTCGAGCCCCTCCGATCTGTTCACTTACATTTCTTGTCGCTGAAAGTGGCCTTCCTGGTGGCGATCACGTCCGCTCGACGTATTTCGGAGCTAGGTGCTCTGTCTTCCAGGGAGGACCTTTGTCACTTTCACCAGGACAGGGTGGTGCTTCGCCTTGACCCAGCCTTCGCCCCGAAGGTGAATACCCCCTTTCATAGGGCTCAGGAGATCGTCCTGCCTGACTTTTGCCCGGGTCCGTCCAATGACAGGGAACGGCTCTGGCATCGGTTGGATGTCCGCCGCGCTCTGCGAATCTACCTCCGGCGGACCAGGGAGATCCGTAGGTCGGATGCCTTGTTTGTCTCGTTCCAGCCGGGGACGCTGGGGTCGAGAGTGTCTTCGGCTACCATTGGCCGTTGGCTGTGTGAGGCCATTGTGGAGGCTTATGGGGCTTCAGGTCGGCCGGCCCCATCGGGGATCACGGCCCATTCTACTAGGAGTGCTGCGACCACGGCGGCGTGGGCCACGAGGGCCCCATTTGAGGACATCTGTCGTGCGGCCACTTGGGCTTCCCCGACGTCTTTCATCCGGCATTATCGTCTGGATGCTTTCGCATCTGCAGACGCGTCCTTCGGTCGGAGAGTCTTGCAGGGGTGGTGGCTGAGGCTCCCCTTGGGCCCTAGTGGTTCTTGTTCTCCCTCCCTGGGACCTTTAGCTTGGGTATGTCCCACACGTGACCACTCCCTCCCCCTCCTCTGGAAAAAGGACGTTGGTCTTACCTGAACGTCTATTTTCAGAGGGGGGGAGGGAGTGGTCACGACCCGCCCTGAGTTGTGTTCGTTGGGGCCAAGGGGAGGGCCTGGGTGCTCCCGGGGTTTGTTGTGGTTGTTTTTTTGTCATTTCAGTTGTACCGTTCGGCTTCGAGAATCTGGGCCAGGATTGGAAGGCACCAGTATTTATAGCTTTGCTCTCAGTCTTTGGACCAATCAGGCTAAGATAAAACCCACACGTGACCACTCCCTCCCCCCCCTCCGAAAATAGACGTTCAGGTAAGACCAACGTCCTTTTATAAAAATAACAAAGAGGGGATAAAAAAAATCTTTTAAAAAATAGCACAGTCTTAGAAGGACAGCTTTTAATCAACAGAAGGAGAATCAAAATAGCAACTTAGGTATCTTCAACTAAAGGTTTATCTGTTACTTCAAACTTTAGCTCTTCTTATGCTCTCATGGAATTCTAATCTTTTGATGAAATGTTCTCGCACAGTTACAGTTCATTTGGCTTACTTCTAGAACTATAATAACATGCTTTAAATGCTCCTCTGTAAGTTTCTCATTTCAAGCCCTTTTTTGGTTCATGGTTTTCTCCTTCTTATGCAGGAGAAGAGCACGTTTCTGCCAATATTTCCAGTCACAAAGCAGAAGACTGTAACACTTTGGGAATATTAGCCAGTTTGCATAAACCTTCAGGACTACAATTGTCCGACAGCTGGCAAGCATCAATACTGATCTATTCAAGCAATGATAACAAGACATCCTTAAACACCAGTACTGTGATTCTAAAGATAGCCAATTATCCTAAACACAAAGGTAAAATTTTGCTATGACTTTTTGAAGGGCTATTGACCTGATACCTGCCAGAAACATGAGATTTACATTCAATTTGAAGGAAATAGCTTCATGCACTGCTAAACAAATGCAAGAGAGATCTTTTCTGAGGTCTCACAGGGCAGTGGGCAGTTCCTAACTGCTACAGTGGGGGTCCTCAAACTATGGCCCGGGAACTGGATACGGCCCATTGAAGCCATTAATCCAACCCACGAGGGATCACAAGGCTGCCCCACTTACCTCCCCCCCCCCCGCCTCCACTCACCTTCTGGAGGCCGAGGAGGCCAAAAACTGGCCTGTTTTTGGGTGGCAGAGTGGTTTGGAGGCCGAGGAGTTTTTGGCCTCCCAAGCCTCCAGAGAGGAAGGAGGGAGGAAGGGAGAGAGATGCACACACCCCCCCAAGGTAACTGCATCCCTTCACTAGCCTGCTTTCCATTGCCCAGGAGCATAACAAATTAAAGTTTAATTTGTGTGTCTTGTTTAATGGACTGCTAAATTGGCCACACCCACCCGATCACATGTTCACCTAGCCATGCCCACCCAGTCACATGACCACTTAGTTCACCCTCTCAGTCACATGACCTCAGCCAGTCCTCCCCCCCCCCCTGCCAATTACCTCCCTGCGACCAATTAGATCTCATAGACTGGGCCTCCTCCGAGTTCCATCTGCCAGTCAGTGCCGACTGGCAACTACACGGAGGAGAGCCTTTTCAGTAGTAGCTCCGACCCTTTGGAACAATCTCCCCATGGAGATTCATACCCTCACCACCGTCCAGACCTTCCGCACAGCCCTTAAGACCTGGCTAGCCCGTCAGGCCTGGGGACAAAGATAATTGCCCCCACCCGAATGATGAATGAATGTTGCTTACTATTTTACTTCTATGTATTGTTTGTGTCTATTGTCTGTATACCCCCTCCCTTCATTTTATGTAAGCCGCCCTGAGTCCCCTCAGGGAAAAGGGCGGCTTATAAGTATTAATAAGTACTCAAATAAATACCCTCCAAACAGTCTGAGGAACTGTGAATTGGCCCCCTATTTAAAAAGTTTGAGGACCCCTGCGCTACACAAACTGCTTCATCCTAAAGTAATCACAAAATATGTATTTTTAAATTAGTATTCAGTTTGAATGGTGGCACAGAAGGGTCATTCTTTAAGCAATATGGGAAGAGGTTTTGGGATTTGAACTCAGAAGGCGCTTGGTCACCAGATAATCTCTGATGTCTTAACTTGAATAGACAATTCACACAATCTAATTAGGACAGGTTAAGCATGCAGAATTGTGTTTTGTGAAACAATTGTATGTTCATTGTTTGGGGTTTTTGTTTCGATTCTGGCAGTGAGACCGAGATAACTTCATGGTGAAAATTTTCTGATTGTGAGAAAAAATTTACTTGGTGAAAAGCTTGTCACCCTTTGGCTCTTTCTCTTGAGCAGGGATGTCAAACCTGCCCATGGAGTGCTTGGATCTGGCCTGCGGGACCGCCCTGGAAACAGCAAAGGACCAGCCCATGGTGCCTCTGCCAGCAAAAACGGAGCTCAAGAGGGCTGACTGGCAGAGGGCTAGCAAAACAAAATAAAAAGAAAAGGAGAAATGTTTCCCCTTTTGCATTTGGGCATGCAAGAAGGGACAGGAAAGGAGAAAGGGAAACAGGAAAGACAAAGAAAAAGAAAGATGGGAAGAGAGCAAGGAAGGAGAAATAAGGAAAGAGGGGAAGGAAGAAGAAAGGAGAATGAAGAGGGAAGAAAAAAGAAGAAAGGAAGGAAGAAGATAATTAGAGTTAAGGGAGGATCTGAGGGAAGTCCTGCCTTAGCATTGACCACCACAGATGCTCCCGACATGGGTAACATCAAACTGATCACCCCTACCCCGATCATGCACCCCCCCCCAGGTCAAATATAACCCTGATGTGGCCCTCAATAAAATTGAGTTTGACACCCCTGCTCTTGAGCTTTCATTCCCATAGAAAGAGTTGTTCCCAAGAAGGGTTCAGAAAGAGTCAGTAAACAGTGAAAG
The DNA here is from genome assembly GCF_051295495.1 of Thamnophis sirtalis. Classification (NCBI taxonomy): domain Eukaryota; kingdom Metazoa; phylum Chordata; class Lepidosauria; order Squamata; family Natricidae; genus Thamnophis; species Thamnophis sirtalis. The sequence goes on along the minus strand of NW_028261385.1, from coordinate 99,035,460 downwards.
GGTTTCCCAGGTTTCACTTCACAAACAGCCCCAGGTTTGAGTTCTGCAATAACAGTTTTTGGATTGTTCTCCCTCACTCATCAAGTGATGTTTGAAGCAGGCACCATCTTTTTAACTGGGCATTTGCAGGAGACAGAGAAATGTTGAGCAGCTGTTGGAGTCGCAGGTATCAACTCAGGGGTTGATTAATCAATTTGGAGATTTAGCTCTTACATTACCTCCCATCAGAAGAGTCCAATGGTGGGATTTAATTTTTTTTACTACGGGTTATGTGGGTGTGGCTTGGTGGGCCTGGCAGGGGAAGGTTACTGCAAAATCCTCATTTCCTCCTGATCATCTGGGACTCGGGAGGCAGAGAATAGATGGGGGCGGGGCCAGTCAGAGGTGGCATTTACCGGTTCTCTGAACTACTCAAAATTGCCACTACCGGTTCTCCAGAACTGGTCAGAACCTGCTGAATACCACCTCTGGAACAGTCTGCTGAGGATTGTATCTTAGTCAAGCTCAGTTGGATTTTCCCCCCATTCCCTTTCATATTTCAGGATACAAAACCTTTTCAGTGGCCTACAACAGGCATCTCCAACCTTGGCAACTTTAAGCCTGGAGGACTTCAACTCCCAGAATTCCCCAGCCAGCTTTGTTGGGAATTGAAGTCCACCAGGCTTAAAGTTGCCAAGGTTGGAGACCCCCAGCCTACAGGATGAAACAATGCCAGTTTCGGTTTCTCAGGCTCCTGATGACCTACTTCTCTGTTTCTTTCTAAAATTACTTTGTCTAAGAGTTGAGGCCCGAAACTCATCACTTGAAATCATTAAATAAACAACTGTGAACCAGAACACTTAAGTTTGATTTGATGTTCAACTAAAGCCACCTTAAAACTTATTACATTTTTTTTGTCTTCCCAAAGAACTTGTATATGTCACATACTACTTGGATAACAGCCTAACAAATCCATATTTGCAATGGAAGAAAGTGGGAATGCCGGATTTTCCTTCTCAGATGCAATTGGAGCAAATAAGAGATGCTGAGGTAGAGTATTGTGCATTTGAGAAATAGCTCTTTGTGAAATCGGACCCCAGCCCTACTTATTTGAGAGCATATGTTTCTGAATTCAGTGAATTTCTTCCTAAGTATGTTTTGTTGCCCTATATCTCTGTCGCATGAAAATTTACTTCAAAATAATCACCCTGGCATTGTATACATGTTTATGGTACAAACCAGAAAACAAACAAACAAACTTTTTCCATTGATGTACAGACCATGCTAGAAATCATTTGTTAAAGCTAATTTTCCCTAATTTCATCCAGATGTGTTGGATTTCAACTCCCAGTCATGGTTGGGGAAAGTTTATGTAATAGGGAAGTGAGGCAGGGAGGGGGGAAGGCAGAGAAGGAAGGAAGGTATTAAAATATCCAGGTATAATAAACATTAATAAAGTTTTTCTATAGCTTTGAGTGATATAAATGAACAGATGATAGGATTAACTGCTTAAGATTTTAGCACAATCTTGCACATCTCCCATCTGAAAGCTGAGGGGGAAGAGGAATTTTTACTTCTTTCCATTGATTGTAAGTTTAAAACTCTGCATCAGGCTCTGACTACCACCTTGCATATTTCCTGTACTGTATACTCTTTTGAGCTGCATTATACTGGTCCCTTACTTCAGCTTGTCCTCCTCATTTGCTGAATGTCGGTACTCTTCTGCTGAATTAGACCCAGCCCAGCATTCCCTTTTTAACTACAGCCTCTTGAAGATGTCTGAGAACTTATACGCAGAGCCTGGCAGAGTGGCTGGATTGCATATTTAGAGGCAGACTGCTCCAGTCAAAAGAAGTTCCATTTACTTTGTTAGGTTCATTTCAAGTTTTTGTAAGGTTAAACGTAAACAAAACTGTCTGTTCTCTCCATAGCATTCATAACAATGTATGCTTCTATCACAATTTTTCAATGAGTCCTAAGCATTAAAGAATAAGCCCCATTGGATACAGACATACTTACTTCTGAATACATTTAGGGTTGCTCTCATTTGTTTATTTAAAAAACACAATACTTTAAATTCTACAATTTCTTTAGTAGAAAAATAAAACGTCTAAACCTCCAGATCTTTTCATTTAGCAGCCCTTTTGAACATTCTGCTTTTCATAGCCACAAAGAGCTCCCTTGAGAAAAATTCTGAAAGAAAATTCATATTTGCTTGTCAACCTCTTGCCTCACTTCCAGTCTCTTGGCTCCATCGTCGGCTCAGTTCTGCTCCCATTTGAACTACTACGAGAAATACTCTCATTTGAAAAGTCCTTCTGTGGTAAAACTTCAGAACCTGAGTTTATTTTAATATTTGTACGAACTTCTACCCTTACATTAGAACATACTATAGCATAATAGAGTTGGAAGGGACCTGGGAGGTCTTCCAGTCCAACTCCCTGCTCGAGCAGAAGACCCTATACCATTTCAGATAAACAATTGTCCAGTCTTTTTTTTTTAAAGCTTCCAGTGATGGAGCACCACAACTTTTTGAAGGCAAGTTGTTTCATTGGTTGATTGCTCCATTAGGACATTTCTCCTTAGTTCTAGGTTGCTTCTCTCTTTAGTTAGTTTCCATCTATTGCTTCTCATCTTGCTTTTTGATGTTTTAACTCCCGTGTCTATATCTGGCATTATGATAGTTTCTTTATTCTCCAGATGTAACAGATATGTTGTTATTCCTTCTCCCCAAGCAATTAATGGAACTCTAATTCTGAAGGGAGGCAGTGCCACAGTCCTTCAAATAAAAGAATTATCATTATTTTTTCCAAGTTACATTTTCCAGGATGCTTTGTGGGGAGAGTCAAAACAGCGTTAAGCTAATATATGTCTGTAACACCACTAGCACCATGGAATGATCTCTAAATGAGAGCAAACACACACCTTTTCCCCAATCTACTCACCTATCCTCTGTATCTCTTCTGTCTTGTCCTGTAGAAATAAATCAGGGTGTTGTCCCAATCTGATTCATTCCTTTTATGCTAACCAGATGTTTTCTCCTTGTGGGCCAGCTTTTTCCATGGATCTGACACTATGGAAAGGGTTATGTAAATGTTTATGGTAATAGATGTCTTGATAAACAAAGCCAGAAGGAATGCTTCCCGTCGGATTTTATTTTTGATCTTTTCCCCATGATCTCTTGTTAGGACTTGCTTGGCACTAGGGAATCTAAGCACCCCCCGAAGCTGCTCAGTGGTTCAATGCAAATTGGGCTTTTTAAAAAAAATACCAAGGAAGGTGTTGCAGACGATTGTAGCAAAACACAGAGAGAATTTCTGAGGCGAATTGGAAATCAGAAATGTTGGCCTCAGCTTCCCTCACCTATTGGGAACAATATTTGTTCTTGGGAGTCATGTGTCAACTAGGGGATGAATTTGAAACAAACAGATCTAAGCAAGAAATAGATGGGGTATCCCATCTCCATTTCTCTTCTTTTGACCTCTTATGTCTCCCATGTTATTTCCACTAACTATACACATAAGTGGCAGGATGCCGGATCAATTGGCTTTGCCTCCTGTCTGCTTTTTTTTTAATATGCTTTTTCCTTTGTAGTGCCTGCCCATTGGGATGATCTTCCCCATATCCATATGTGGTTATATATAGTTGGCCCCATCCCCCCCATCCCAGCTGAATTGATTGGAGTACTTTAGGGGTGAAATCCTCCCAGTTCCGCCTGGTTCAGCCAAACTGGTAGGGACGATTATCCTTGGTTCTGCGAACCAGTAGTAAAAAAAAAAAGCTCACAGCTGAGCCACACGATCGTCGGAAGCTTTTTAATGCATTTTTTCCTGCTGGTTTGGGCAAACCAGCAGGGGGGGGGGGGGATGTTTTAAAAAGCTGAAAGTGGGGGGGGGGTTTGGCCATGCCCACCCAGTCACATGACCCACTACCAACACCAAGCCATGCCCACAGAACCGGGGTACGGGGGGAATTAGATTTCACCATTGGAGTACTTGCATGAAAGGATGTAATATAAATTTGGGGTTCCTGATATAATGAGATGTTACTGGTGGATTATATACCACCCAGAGCCACAATTATTCAAGTTGGGAAGCCATATACATTTCTTAAATAAATAAATAAAATTTGGAGGCCATTATTTTCTTGCTAGAATTACACCTCACTTTTCCTGCAGGTGGTGTGTATAAAATTCTCCCTGCCATTTTTCCTCACCATCACAATCCTGACAGGGAGATTGGGCTGAAAGAGAACGAAGGGACCCAAAGTCAGCCATTGAGCTTTCATGGTTGAAGAGAGATTTGAAGCTGGCTTGTCCTAGTCTGAATTCACAGGGGTGTAAATGTAATACCCTTCTGTAGTTCTTTAAGTCAGCTGCCCCTTATCCTGGGATTGCATCCCCTGAAGCAGCTTTTGGGCCTGGTGAGCACACATTCTGCAATGAGTTAAGAAAAGAAGTAAAGATTTCTCCTCCAGATGATCATGATAGATTTCCAGAGTTCAACTTAAGCTCGTTGAACTTCCCAACAGCCATATTTTTAAATGAAGGCTTAAACATAAAATATCTTATATAAAAATGCAGAAGCCACCCCAATTACAATGAAAGATGTGAGTACAAGAATCAAAGTGGCTTTTTTTGCGGTCAGGAGTCTCCAAAAATGGAAACTTTAAGACTTGTGGACTTCAACTCCCAGAATTCCCCAGCCGGCATAGCTGAGAATTGAAGTCCATGAGTCTTGAAGTTGCCAAGTTTGGATACCCCCTGCTTTAGATGATGGTCTTCTACTGGTAACTTTCAACTTATTATAGCGGTGCAACTTGTATGTGTCAATGAAGTTCTAGATAATGTTCTCCAGCATCTCTGCCTTTTAAAAAATTAAATCTGTTTCTTAGGACCCTGTGGTGAAAGGACCATTTCCACTACCTGCAAAAGACCATTTAGTACTGAAGCAAGAACTTCCAATTCCAGCTGTTTTCCTTCTTCATATTTGTGCAAAGCCCCTCTCTGCTCCCAACCAGGTGGGTGCTCTCTTATGCCACTTTTGCTTGCAAACACAGAAAGTTTAGTAAGGTGGAAACTAAATGACTTTGTTTGTTTTTTAGCCTGACTTCACTCTGGAGTTAGGAGAGGCTGGAGGATTCTTGGCATTCTTTCAATGACTCCCACAGTTCTTTTATTATCCTTGATCAGCACTATTTGAGCCAAAGAAGATTTTTACGCTGCTGTGCACCAGATGTTGCTTTTTTCTCTGGCAAAGTATACCCTTGTACTGAACTTGTAAAAACTATCAAGGTTAGAAAGGAAAGAGGCAGCTTTCCAGCCAAAGGGAAAGCATTGCCTATAAATATCTATGAAGAACTTTGGCCCATCTGGCTGTTGAACTGCAGATCTCTGGTTCTCTCCCCACTGGCAGTGCTTGCTGTTATACTCCAACAATGTGTGAAGGATTAGAGGTTTTCAGTCCTTGCTCCAAGACATAACTATCATTGAGGTGGTAAATATATGTCTTAGGGATATCTGGCTACTCCTAAAACATGCACAGGATACACTTTTGTAGGCCTAGAGCAGCAGTCACCAACTGGTGGTCCGTGGAGTCTCCCCCTTTGGGGTCTTTTTGTGCAGGTCAGAGGGGGGCAGAAATTCCAATTTGAGGTCTGCTTCAGCCTGCTCGTGCAGGGCTTTGGAGGGAAGGCTGGAGGGAAATGCCACTGGTGACGAAGAGCCAGAGGGCCTTGTTCCAGTGGGATGGCATCATGATCTGGAACTGGCTGACCATCTCAGCCTGCTGGGCCTCCAAGCACTGGTATCTGGGCTTGCACTCCCACAGGTCTTCCCTCTGCTTGGAAAACCTATGCTTGTAGTGAGGTGCTTTTGCTGAGCCACCTTCTCGGTCAGATCCAATTTGAACTGAGCTGTTTTGCCAACTCTTTCTCATGATGGTTGCTTAGCTCCAACAACTACTCCCTGTTGGGGCCCTAAGGAGCCGGGTCAGGTAGGCAAGGAGTGGCAAGTAGAGGCTGGCGAGGCACCCCTTGACATGAGTGACACCGAGTTGGCCCTGCCAACCCAGTCACATAACCACCTAGCCATGCCCAGCCAGCCAGTCATTAGGCAGATCGTATTAGTGGTCCGCGGGATTTAAAATTATGAATTTGGGGGGGGGGGGTTTGATTAAAAATTTTATACGGAGCAACAAAAATTTTCATACAACGCAAAAATAGTATTGCAGAGCCAAGGTGGCGCAGTGGGTAGAGTGCAGTACTGCAGGCCACTTCAGCTGACTGCTAGATCAGCAGTTCAACGGTTCTAATCTCACCGGCTCAGGGTTGACTCAGCCTTCCATCCTTCCGAGGTGGGTAAATTGAGGACCCAGATTGTGGGGGCGATATGCTGACTCTGTAAACCGCTTAGAGAGGGCTGAAAGCTCTATGAAACGGTATATAAGTCTCACTGCTATTGCTATTGCTATTGTAATATTTTTTTTATTTCAACATAACTACAATTTACAAATATAAATTGTAACTGTTGCCAAACATCAAAATTTTGATCACGTGACCATGAGGATGCTGCAACGGTCGCTAAGTGAGAAAAATGGTCATCAGTCACTTTTTTCAATGCCATTGTAACTTTGGTCACTATACCACCTTTCTTGCCACAGTTCTTAAGTGAATAACTGCAGCCGGTATTTTGTATTTTGGATAGAATCTTTTTTAAAAAGAGCCGAGGTGGCGCAGTGGTTAGGGTGTAGTACTGCAGGCCACTTTAGCTGACTGTGATCTGCAGTTCAGCGGTTCAAATCTCACCGGCTCAAGGTCAACTCAGCCTTCCATCCTTCCGAGGTGGGTGAAATGAGGACCAGGACTGTGGGGGCAAGTTGCTGACTCAATTTGCTAAAAAATTTGTAAACCGCTTAGAGAGGGCTGAAAGCCCTATGAAGCGGTATATAAGTCTAATAAATAAAATAATAAATAAATAAACTAAAATAGTCAAAGACAATTTTAAAAAAGATTCTATCCAAAATACAAAATACCAGCTGCAGTTATTCACTTAAGAACTGTGGCAAGAAAGGTGGTATAATGGGCTTAGTGACCAAAGTTACAATGGCATTGAAAAAAGTGACTGATGACCATTTTTCACACTTAGCGACCGTTGCAGCATCCTCATGGTCACGTGATCAAAATTTTGATGTTTGACAACAGTTACAATTTATATTTGTAAATTGTAGTTATGTTGAAATTAAAAAAATATTACAATACTATTTTTGCGTTGTATGAAAATTTTTGTTGCTCTGTATAAATTTTTAATCAAGCCCCCACCCCCAGTCAAAGGTGTCCCTCTTTACTGAAAATCTGGTCAACTTGCTTTTTAGGATGCTGTCTAGATTTGCCATAGCTTTCCTCCCCAGGAGCAAGCGTCTTTTAATTCCTTGGAATTGGGTATGTCTAGTTTAATGAAAAGAAGGTTGCTGCAATTAATGTACTTAATAACTCCATTTTTATTCTTTATTTTTTAATAATAATTTTCATAACAGTTGCTCCTGTTTTTGTAATTACTGTTTTATATTATTATTTTAGTGGATTGTTGTCACCCCTGAGAGTCATTTCTATTGAGATGTACACATTTGAACAATAAATGTATTTATTTTCATATTTAAGGAAAGGCATCATCTATAAACTAAGCAAAGGTGTAGCTTCCAAGATGTGCCCTTGGGATCTTGAAGTTGGTGGGAATCTACTCAGAGATTAATTGAGGAAAGCTTAATAACAGGGAGTTCTTAACTTAAACCACACAGCATAAAACTATTTTAATAAATCCTATGCACAATAAATAAAATATTATTTTAAAATACATTAAAAAATAAAAGAAAAAAACCCACTTACCAGCAGGCTTGCACTCCAAGTAAACCCAGAATGATGTAGATGTTAATACAAAGAACTGAGCAAATTGAAATGGTGAAATTAGTCAGGGAAAAATGCCACCATTTTTCGGAGCAGTCCTCCAACCTGCGTGCCCCTCCCCTCTGGAAAATCCAGGAAGTAACCTCTCTAGCCATTTCCTGCAGCTCTATGGTACTAGATCATTTTTTTCTTATAAAAGTGAGTAAAAACGCCACGGGGGGGGGGGAGGTCCATTTTGTTGCTTTAACGTTTTAATATCTTCAATGAAAGTACTGAGACAGAGAGAAAGAGGTTAGACAGGGTGTCTTTTGTCTTGCCCCGGTTAGGATTTCTTAAGCAAATCCACTGGGCTTTCAACATGAAGCCAGAAAACCGATACTTTTTAAAAACGCAGCGGGAAACTGGAAAAATTGTTATAAAGTGTGATTGTCACGCTGAAATCGGGACGTCTGGTCACCTTATCCCTGAGATCCAAAAGGTTGGGGACTCCTAGCCTAGAAGACAAGCAGGTCTCAGAGAATAAGGGTGTCAGATTTGCACTAAAAAAGCTGCACTCCCCAATAGTAGCAGTAGTAGTAACACTTAGACTTATATAAGCAAATCAGAGCCAACATATCTTAAAAGTTATATTTTTGAAGTGACAAATCCACCAAAGTAGATTTTATTATTCTGGACCATTTGGCCAATCTTCTCCTGTTTTCTGTTTTCATGAGCTCTAAGCAAAGCTACCAACCTGTATAAGAAGCAAAGATAGCAGATGGTTTTTGTTTTGATATTTGTTGTTTGTTTGTTTACTTCTATCTTAGATGTGAAGAAGGTATAAGGTTGTGTTGGGTTTTTCTTACAGAATGAGCTTTTGTCTTGTGCCAAGCCCTTACAAAAATTCAAGAATTTGACAAAAAATGTCCTAAGACATTTTTCTTAATGCGCCAAAGAGCCCCTGATAGCAAAAGACAGTCATCCAGTACACCCAATCTCTTGTCCTACAAAGGATTAACACTCTGCCCAGTCTTGAGATTGGGAACATGCAACCGTGATTCACAATCACAAGCCAGCACATATTTGTGGCTCACCTCGATTCTGCTTGTAGGGTGCATTGCAGATGGTGGAAGGGGCTACAAAGGCATGTGAGTAGCAGTTGCAAGAGGATTCCTCACTATAGCGTTCTGTAAGCTGCTGTATTATTTGTCAATTCAAAATCCTGGACATAAAATGTTTCAACTTCTACCCTCAAAACTACGCTATAGGGCACTGCACACCAAGACAACTAGACACAAGGACAGTTGTTTCCTGAATACCATCACTCTGCTTAACAACTAATTCCCACAACACTGTCAATAATTTACTAAAAATGTATTGCTGTTATTCTTCTCTTCCTTCCTAGTGTCTATCTCTTTCCACTTCTGACTATAACCATGTTGCTTGTATCTTTCAATTTACATGGTTTTTATTGGTTTCCTAGTATGATTTGATAGCTCATTAGTAACCTATGACTATCACTAAGTGTTGTATCTTTAAATTCTTGATGAATGTATTTTATTCTCCTTTTGTACACGGAGAGCATATGCACCAAAGACAAAATTCCTTGTGTATCCAATCACACTTGGCCAATAAAGAATTCTATTCAATTAAAAGATGTTAGGAAGTGTTGTAAAGGAGAAAGCATTAAAAAACAGCTTGCATTCTCCAAGGGTGTGAGATGATACTCCAAAGCTGTGCTCCTTTATTGCATATAAATTACCGTAAATGCATGGTGATTGAACACAGTCAGTCTAACATTCCACTTAATCAACTCTAAATGCTACTTGGAAACTCTTCTAGTAAAATCCAAAGCCTGGTTAGTTTTCCTGGTTAGTCAGCCATCCTTCAAGGCTTTGTTATTTGTTTGAACTGATGTCCTTTCGTTTCTCCCAAACCTAAAATGAATCAATCCACACAGATTAAATAACCTGAACTGAACCTCAGCTCATATTTTCCATGCATGCAGTATTTAGTCTAAGCAATTCTGTCTTGGCAGGTGATTGGTGTTCGTTTCATTGGTCTCATGAAAGGACAGGTTCTGATAACATGGGATGACAGCGTTGTGAATTCAAAGTAGGTCATTTTCAAGAAATCCATCATTGTTTCTCTTTCATTCATTTTCCAGATAAAATACTATTCACTTAAAAGCTATTTTTTTTAATTTTGCACACTGTAATGTTTCTGCAAGCAACTAGCTGGAAAATTTCTTCCCAATCAGACTTCTAACCTCCAGGCTACAGAAACCCAAGGCTGATGAATACTTCTTAGCTCACCTTGACTTGCATCTATAGCATTAAAGAAGTTTGAATCATATAGTATAAGAAATGGCTTGTGCTATTTGGGACATTTTCAGGAAAGATTTGAAAAATTTCCCTCTATCATATTTTCCCCAATAATCCTTTTTATTAGAGGCAAAGCTCCCTTCCACAAGTGAAAAAATCAGAATTAGAATAGAGCTGGAAGGGACTTTAGAGGTCTTCTAGTCCAACGTTCTGTTCAAGCAAGAGATACTATACCAGTTATGGTGAACCTTTTCTGGCTCCCATGCCAAAAGCGGGGGGAGCGCAGGGGGGTCGTGTGCAGGTGTGCCACACCCATAATGCTATGCACACGAAACACCCCCCTCCCTCACTTTTGGTGCGGTTTTTTTGCTTTTCCCAGGCTCCAGTGGCTTTCTAGGAGCTTGGGGAGGGCGAAAACAGCTGTCCCCATCCCCCCCTCCGGATGGCGAAAAATGGACCTACGGGGAACCTGGAAGTTTGGGAATGGTGACTTCCGGTTTGTCCGTAGGGCCGGTTTTTCACACTCCGGAAGCTTCCTTGAAGCCTCAGGAGGAGGAAAAACACCTCAAAAGAAGGCTGAAGTTAGCTGGCCAGCTCGCGCATTCGTGCTGGCCAGCTAACAGGGCAATACCTCGTGGTGCCCTGAAAAATGGCTTCGCATGCCACCTGTGGCACGCGTGCCATAGGTTCGCCATCCCAATACTATGCCATTTCAGACAAGTGACTGTCCAGTCTCTTCTTTAAAACCTCCAGTGATGAAGCACCCACAACTCCGGAGTCCTCCGGGATTGGGCGGCCTATAAATTTAATAAACAGTTAAACAGTTCTGATGGCAAGCTGTTCCATTGGTTAATAGTCCTCACTGTTAGGAAGTTTCTCCTTAATTCCAGATTGCTTCTCTCCTTGATTAGTTTCTGTCCATTATTTCTTGTCCTGTGTTCTGTTACTTTGGAAAATAAATAGGCCCCTGCTTCTTTGTGACAGCCTCTCAAATATTGGAATACTATTATCATGTCAACTCTAGTCCTTCTTTTCTCTAGACTGGCCAAACTCAAATTCTGCAATCATTCTTCATATGTTTTAGTTTCCAGGCCTTTAATCATCTTAGTTGCTCTTCTTTGCACTTTTTCCAAAGTCTCAAAATCTTTTTTGTAGTGTGTTGACCAAAATTGGATGCAGTATACCAGGTGTGGTCTTACTAAGCCTTTATAAAACGATACTAATACTTCACATGATTTTGATTCTGTGCCTCTGTTTATGCAACCAAAGATTGTATTAGCTTTTTTGGCTGCTGCCAAAAAACTAATACAATCCTTGGTTGTATAAGCAGAGGCATAGAATAATAATAATAAAAAAGGTAAGAACAGAAACTCTCATAAGAAGTCCTTATCTTACAACCATCCATTTAGTGATCATTCAAAGTTACAACGGCACTGAAAAATGTGACTGATGACCATTTTTCACACTTGTGACTGTTGCAGCATCCCAAGGTCATGTGATCAAAATGTTGGCACTTGGCCATTGCCATGTACTTATGATGACTGCATTGTCCCAGAGTCATGTGATTACTATTTGTAACCTTCCCAGTCATCTTCTGACAAGTAAAAGTCAATGACAGGAGCCAGATTTGCTTAATGACCGCATGAATCACTTAACAGTTGCAGTGATTCGCTTAAGAACTGTGGTGAAAAAGGTTGTGAAATGAGGATCAACCAACCTCGTGTAATAACAAAAAAATTGGGATCAGTTGTGGTTGTAAGCGAGGAGTACCTATGTTTCTCAACCTTGACAACTTTAAGGTGTATGAACTTCAGTTCCCAGACTTCCCCAGCTCGCCCAATGTACTAAAGAAATGTCTTTGGTTTAATCAGGATAGTTTAATCTTCTCCCATCTATCAGCAAAATTTATCAGTAGCTTTAATAGAGCGGTAGCTCACTAGGTGAAGACACTGGGCTAATGATTGGTAGACTCATATTGAAGACCCGGATGCTGCTGCAGGATGGGATGAGCTCCGTCACACCTTCCTTCTCCTGCCAACCCACCAGTTCAAAAGCAGGCAACCGTGAGTAGATCAATGGGTACCACTTTGGTGGGCAAGTTAACAGGGATATGAAAGGAGTCCTCAAGTAGGTGTTCCCCTGGACAACAGTGAAGTCACCATTCAATCCTTTCAAACTAGAAACACTTTGGTGCGCCCGACACAACTGTAGTAGTAGCAGTAATCGCAGCTTTAATATCAAACATGTATTTATCTATCTCAAAGGCAGCTCTTTATCTAATATATGAGAATAGATCTTCTTTTTTAAAAAAAAATATATTTTGCAGTTGGTACTGTATGATGCAGAGACATACTCGCCTTTTGGATTCTCTCCTTGTTGCTTTTAAAAAAAGGTGTTTGAGAAAATACTTTAAAATTCTCTATAGTCTTTTCCTAGAAACCCTTTTACTCTGAAAAAAAAATAACCCTGTAATCTTGTGATCAATATGCACGTGTATTTTCACACAGGTGTTTGAAAAAATTTAAAGTGATGTTTTCAGTGGATGGGAAAAAATATCACCAAATCAGTGTCAAAGACAGTATATTTACAATGTTAATCTACAGCCCAGGTAAAAAACCCAAAACCACAAATGTAATTTCAGTTTAAAACCTCAAGCATGCCTTTAGAATTTAATTGGAAACTACAATTCTTTCTTAAATTATTTACAATATTATTTATTATTACCACTGTATTTTATATTAAAATTATAATCATTAATAGAAATTTGTTGGTTTGGGAAGGAAAGCTTTTGTTTTAAGCCTTTTTCTAAATCAGGAAAGTAGGTTTCTTTTTGAACAATGTCTTTAAGATCTTCCCTGAAATTCTGTTTCAGGATTGCTGATCTAAGGATTCCTTAGACCCTTATTTAGTGAAATATGTAATGGCAAACTTCCATCCATAATGTTTTGAAGCCTCCAGAGGCAGCTTATTTTTGGGGGGGGAGGGGCATTTTTAAAAGGGGAAATTTAAGTGTCTTATATCAAAACTTAAATTAATTTTTTGACTGAAGGAACGATTAATAAACTTCTGCATGATATCTTCTGGAGGACAGTTTCTTGAATTTAAAGAGTGGCACCAGCACCCACAATTTTCAAATCTCAGATATCCTGTGTTGAAAGCAATAGCAATAACACTTACACTTATATACTGCTTCATGGTGCTTTTACAGCCCTCTCTAAGCAGTTTACAGAGTCAGCCTATTGCCCCCAATAATCTGGGTCCTCATTTTACAAGCTTTCTTCATTATATTGTAATGCAGAAAATCGTATTTAAAATATAAATGGATTGGCACATTGATTTCAGGAGCTGTCAACCCAAGATAAGAAGATTTGCAATTCTATTTATAACAGAATGTTCTTAAATGAGGATTAAAATTAAATGATCAGTCACAACTGTATTTATAGAAATATTTCAGACTGATCAGTGCATCTAGGAGGAACTCGTAGAGGAATTAAAATTTGACAATTTCTCTATTTGTTGGGTTTTCTTTACAGGAACAACACTCGTGGGCTTCTACAAAATCCGTGCTGTGGATTACTGGGACAGGCCAGGCCCATTTTCTGTACCTATGTTCTACAGAGAACCATCTTAAAAAGAAGCAAAAAATGTTCATCAGAAATTATGTAGGCTGGTATATCAGAAGTTACGTATATATGGATGGTTAAAACTGCAAATTGCAGGTAGCTTTTTATTACAGGAAAACCATAACCTTTAAAAGGATGGTTTTCTTGTTCTTAACAAAATTCTTCTTTTTTTGGCTCAGTTTTCTGTTGTTCTTTCACCAATAATGTGGAGAGGCTCTTCTCTCCCATATCATTTTAAGCACTCTCCTGGAATTACATCCCAGAAATTATGAGAACAAAGTAGAACACTGCTCATCTACATTTTCATCCCTATATTGCCATAATTGGCAACAAGAACACCCAGTTATTACCTGGAGTGAAATAATGATAATTTCAAGCTGCAGAATCTGGGTGGCATGAAAACAGGATGGATTTGTCAACCTTTCCTTAAAGCTACCACATAAGGGTGTGCCATTTAGATTCCCAACCACAATATTCAGTAGTGGGATTCAAATAATTTAACAACCGGTTCCCTGCCCTAATGATTTCTTCCAACAACCAGTTCACCACACTGCTCAGAAAGTTAACTGGTCCACCCGAAGTGGTGTGAACTGGCTGGATCCCACCACTGACAATATCATGGTTCAGGGATCCCCATTCTCTGGTCTGTGCCAAGCCAAGATGTGTTGGAAACCGGGCAGTGCAAGCATCAGGCGAATGCACAAAGCTACATTCATGCAAGCAGTATATGTGAGAAACTATTTGTCTCCCCTCCCCTGCTACCGCCACCACTGCCAGTCCACAGAACTGGAAAAGTTGGGATCATGGTGGGTTCATAGAGAACATGAGCACTCATTCCCATAATCCAGTTCAGCTCAAAGAAGATGCCCCCTTCTTCAGCTTCTACCCAAGCCTTGGAATAAGGCAGCTTCCTCCGCCTCAATCCACTTCATTCTTTTCTTCAAACTTGGCATCATTCAAACACATCACAACCTCACTTTTTTTTACAGCATCAGGAAGGAAGTAGAAGGAAGCCTCCTTCCAAAGAGCAGAAGCTATAAACAGTCCAGCTTGAATACTTGTGTAAGGGGAAGCTCCATGTGAAACTTGTTTTAAACAAGGATAATTTAAGCACAGGGATTGTATTTTCAATAAATATTTATTTACCTGAAAAAGCATTTACTTAGATATGGGTGAGGTAACATATTCCGATTTTCTGGTCAGAATATTTAAGAATGTCTTCCTAGAAAATGTATGCCTTTCCAATAAATAAGGTATGTTCAAAAAAAGTCAAGATAGTGATTACAATAATGCAATCAAAGCACCTCTTTTGCATGTACATTGCAGAGCTTTGATTGCACTGTAATCATCATTATCTTCATTTTTTTTTTATCATGCCCTGCCATCTTGGGTTTTTGATCACACTTGTGAATGTCCTTGAATTGTACTCCGCACTGTCAGCTTTATAGCTTAGGGATCTTCAACTAGGGCTAAAACTATGAGTAGCACTGTATTGAGACATAAGCAAGGTGAGAAGTTTGAATCAGGCAATTTCAATTCAAATATCATCCCAGTTACTAACCTACTAGTTTTTCATAAGTGGCCCACTGCCAAATGGGATTGTAAAGATTGCCAATTCTTTAAAAAAATGAGAAAAATTATTATTTTTTGGCCATGGTGGGGAACAAAAGGAAGAGACCAGAATTAAAGGCATCAGAGTCCAGCAGAGGTTTAGATATAACTTATATTTGAATATGTTAAGAGGAAACGATGGTGCTAAATTTGTTTGCACATGCCCAAGCATACAAGGTTTGAAAGTTCAAAAATAATCTTTGCCTTCATAAGCAAAAAGGTCTTTTATTTTTATTGTAGGAATTCAAATGTTCAGCTTTGATACTAAATGTAGATTTTACTTAAAGATTTTCTGTAAAAAACAAACTTGCATATATGCCTATATGGGAGTAATTGGGGATTTACATGGTCTAGGCACGTTTTAGTTGTGGAAGTTATATCCTCTAATTCGACTTCAGGCATGCTTGTTAGACACAAAGCTTCAACCCATTCCTGCAATGTACACAAATCTTGTATTTTATATCAGCATCATTGCAAGCATGAAATGTTCAAGGAAGTATCTAACAGGAATGTGGAGGTTTCTGTACAACCACAAACAACTACAAATTGTTTGTTCATAGGAGTGCGGTACTTTCCATTGCTTCTCAGGCAGCCTCAGAATTTGATGAATACAAAATAATAAGAGTTTGTATATCTGAAACTCTCATCACTGGTTAAATAAGCCAACCAATCCGTTTCACATCCTCATGTATGAGTACAAGCCCGGTGGTTTTCATTGGAGAACAGATCATATGTTCAGATCAGGGGTGTCAAACTTGTGTCAGCACAAAGTTGTCATGTGACATGGTGCACCTTTTTTTGCTAAACTGCATGGGTGTGGCCAGTGCGTAGCGCATTTGGCACGCGGTCCATTAGTTTGACACCCCTGGTTTAGGGATGGTCATTAAATAATTAACAATTCCATAAGGGTGCTACAGGCCGAACATTATGAAAACCTACCCCAGTGACCTGAATATCTGAGTCTACCCCTTCTCTGATAGGGAAGATTTAGTGTTTTTCTCATCTTGCCTACCCTTGCTAAGCAAGCTAGCTTATGCCTATTAAAATTGTTTTAAAATGTCTCCAGAAGCTACAGTTGCAAATTTAAGCAGAAGGGAAAAGAAGACATTTTGGTTAACAAGAATGGTTAGATGATGAGACTGATGTAATGGGCGTGAATATGGGCAGACTTGGGGAGTCACTGGAGGATGGGGGCGGGGGCTGGCATGCTATGGTCCATGGGGTCACGAAGAGCCAGATATGACTTAGCAACTGTACAACAACAAAAAATTGACAAGAAAGGTTCATAATGAGGTTTATTCATTCAAATGGATTCTTATCCTTATTCATACCAATGCTTATTCTGACATAGTTATAAATTACATTACAGCATTAGAAAGACCATTGTTGTGACCGTTTTGTCCATACTTCAAAGGCATTATATCAATAGGAATTGAAGAAAATGTTCCAAAGAATAAAGAGGAGGGAGAACTGCCTAATCTAAATAAGCTGTGCTTTGACATTACCCATAAACTATGCCCTGCACACATAGAAGATAAAATGGTTAATCAGTCGTCAACAGAGGGTTTTGGAAATGGTAATAGGGAAATATACCTTTAAGGATCTTTAAGCATGAGCTAATGAATGAATGCAATGCCCCTTTTGTCCAACATCCCAAAACAAAAACCTCCATAGTTCAAGCTTATAAAATAAATGTCGCCTTCGTGGAGCATAATTTCCGAATCCTACTGAGAAATTTGGAATGAGCCACCATACCAGATAATTTGCTAAATAATTAGACAAGCGCAATAAGGAGAAAAGCTGAAGCCAGGATCAAAGAACCACCAATTGCTCAGGAAAACGTCATCTCTTGAATAAAATACTCCACCTGTTTTCTTTCCTTGGTAAGCAGATACAATGGATGGCCTACAGGATCTTTATTGAGGAGCTTCCTCAATTCTATACTTCTAGCAAATGCTGGCAACAGCATATTGGAGATTCTCCATTTTGGATGGAACTACACAAAGAATAGCGGAGGCCCCATAAAAAGGCCCCCTTTGCAATTTCTAGGTTAATGTGAACTACAAATTTCAAATAGTTTGTCCTTCCATACATTGTCCTTCCTTACATAACTCTGGTATAACCCAAAGGTGTTTTCAAAAGGCAACTGCTTTCTTGTTTTGCTCAACAACAAAAATATCCAGTTGCCTTTTGAAGGAAACCACATTTGGGGCAACCATGAATTTAGACAACTGAGAATTTTCATAAACATCTTGTGTATAACTGATGCTTCTCTATTTAAATTAATAAATCACGAGATGGAATTAATGCAGGAGAAGGAAAACTTGGCATAGGGTTTTGAGAAACTTTGCAGTAGGAAAATTACATTCATAAGGCCTGTATCTTTTGCTGAAGGATTCAGCGCCATACCAGATGAATATTGCCCAAGAAAGGTTAAAATTAAAAGATAATTGAAAAAGGTCTAGTTTTTAAACAGTTTATGCAGGAGTTTGAGAAGTAATGTGCTGTATCCTTGAGCCAGTTTTCTTTCAAAAATCTAATTACTAGAAAGCAGAACTTAAATGTGCTTTGAAAAAAATGATTCAAAGGATTTGTGAGGAACATGTTTGAGATGTCATTAGGCCTTTGACTCCATCTCTGGACTGGAGGAGTTTCGGTTTAACAAGCCCCTGTGGAGACAAAACAAAATAAACACCCTTTAGTTCCTGTAATGTAAAGAAAAAGTTGCTCAGATCATTTACTTATTTCTATACATGGCAATTCCACAAGGCATTTTTTTTTAGATTCCTTACTTATATCTATAGGAGAATCAATAAATACTACAGTTGGAGTTCAGGCCATAAAATTAACTGGCAATAGTACAACTTTAATTCTGAGGCAGATTTAGTTTGTTTAAGGGATTCATTGCTAGAAAAGATGACTGCAATCTCAAGCTTGAAACAGCTTTTAAAAAAAAATCATAATTGTGGTTGAACTAAATGTGGAAGACTTTCTATATGTAGTCTTCGCAGAAGCATTTTGATCATCTGTTGTTGGAGACCTTGGCTAAATCATCATGCTGTGGTGTGGTTTATTTAACCATAATTTATTAAACCACAGTTTCTTAGAGCCTATGGTTTATTAAGGTTCACACAACATGCTGAGCCAAACCAATTACAATACAATACAATTCAACTATATTATGAGGGGTCCTTGTTGCTCTCTGAGCTAGATTGTTGTCTTTCAGGTGTTTCATTACCCAACTAGGTAACATTATCAGTGTTAACATTATGGTTTGGTGCAATGTATGAACCAGATCATTATCCTGAATTGTACTGATCATGCACCAGGAATTCTCATGCTCTTAGAATCTGAGGCCAGGACTAGAATTGCCTAGACTGAAACAATCTTCCCACATTCTTCCTTTTCATAGACAATATCAAATTTGGTCTTCTGATAGATCAGTGCTTCCTGTTGCCCCAAAGAAGTCAAATTTATGACTGGAGCCATTGGGCCTTTCCACATACCTGACTGTAGCACAGGCTGGAACAGGCCAGTCAGGCAGATTTCCTCTTGCTTCTGCTGCACAATTTTCTGAATGGCAGGGGGAAGGCCCCGAGGGTTGCGGGAGAAAACAAGGGAATAGCCATCATCACAGGACCCATCCTCTTTCAGAGTGCGGCAGGCATAAGTGATGGCATAGTTATCGTAATCTGTGTCAATCACCCAGTAATTATCACCTGGAATACAAAATCGAGTGTACATAATGAGTTCTGATAACTATTGATCGTGTCAGAAATGAAAGGATCAGTATTAATTCATGGACCCTGTGTCCTTCCTGCATGTTTTTTGTTCACACACATACAAAAAAACATTCAGAACTTTGAAAAATCTTCCTGAGAGTGTAGGACAGGGGTGTCAAACTTGATTTCATTGAGGGTCGCATCAGGGTTGTGTCTGACCTCGGGGGACCAAGTGAGCATAGCCAGCTCAATGTCCTGCAGCCTGCGTATGGTCCTCCCAGGCTCCATTTTCAGCTATGAGGGTCTCCTGCAGCCCTCTGCCAGCAAAAACTGAGCCCAGGAGGGCTGCGGTCTCCCGAGCTCCATTTTCATTGGTAGAAGGCAGCAGGAGGCCGTCATAGCTAAAAACAGAGCTCGGGCAGGCCACACGCAGCCCTCATGAGCTTTATTTTTGCTGGCAGAGGCACTGTAGGCCAATCCTTTGCTGTTTCCAGGTCAGCCCCGTGGGCCAGTTCTAAGCACTCCCATGGGACAGATCCAGCCTATGGCCAGCTGAGTTCTGCCTTTTTAAAGCCATTTTTTGCCCTCCCCAGGCTTCAGAGGCTTTGTAGAAGCCTGGGGAGGGCGAAAACAGCCTCCCCCGCTCCCCACCCGGAGGCCCTCCGGAGGCTTCAAGAGCTTCCCTGAAGCATCCAGAATGCAAATAGCCGGCCCTATGGGCAAACCGGAACTTCGGGAACAGACTTCTGCTTTGCTTGGAGGGTCGTTTTGACTGCTCCAGAGGCTTCAGGGAAGCCTCTTGAAGGTCCCTGAAGCCTCCGGGGGGGTGGGGGAGGCTGTTTTCGCCCTCCCCAGGCTCCTATAAAGCCTCTTCCCTGAAGGTTCTGGATGACTAAAAACAGCCCTACGAGCAAACCGGAAGTAGAGCCGTTTTTCTTCCCTGAGGGCTTAAAGCGGCCCTACGAGCAAACCGGAAGTCCATTCCCAAACTTCCGGTTTGCCTGTAGGGTCGGTTTCTTGTGCTCTGGAGACTTCAGGAGCTTCCCTGAAGCCTCCAGAAGGGCTTTGGAGGGTGGGGGCTATTTTCACCCTCTCCAGGCTCCTATAAAGCCTCTGGAGCCTGGGGAGGGGGAAAAAGCATGCAAAAATGGGGGGAGCGCCTGTCGTGTGCATGTGCAGGGGGGTTGCGCACTGCATTATGGGTGCAGCGCGCCTGTGCATGACTCCCCTGCGCTCCCCCTGCTTATGGCATGCGAGCCAAAAAATGTTTGCCATCGCTGTGATATATCAATGGCATACAATGCAATCAATGTATCATATATTTACTCCATTATCAGATATGATAATGTCTCTTTAAGAAATGATATAAATAAGGCAGGACAGATTGTAGAAAGAAGAAAAAGAAGTAGATTGTACCAAAAACTAGTGTAAAGAAAATTGGAAACAACTCCATGGTATCTTTTTTTCTTTTCTATTTTTCTTTTTCTTTCTTTCTTTCTTTCACTGTTAGTTTTCTTTCATTTCCCCTTTATCGTCTTTAAAAGGTAAACGTTCCCCCGCACATAATGTATGTGCTAGTCACTCCCAATTCTAGGGGGAGGTGCTCATCTCTGTTTCAAAGCCGAAGAGCCAGCGCTGTCTAAAGACGTCTCCATGGTCATGTAGTCGGCATGACTAAACACCGAATATGCACGGAATGCTGTTACCTTCCCACCAAAGGTGGTTCCTATTTTTTTTACTTGCATTTTTACATGCTTTCAAACTGCTAGGTTGGCAGAACTGAGACAAGTAACGGGAGCTCAATTCATAACACGGTGCTAAGGATTCAAACCACTGAACTGCCGACCTTGTGATTGATAAGCTTAGCGTCTTAGCCAGTGAGCCATCGCATCACCATATCTGTTGTGTTCCAAGCCTCTACAATATATACAGATGCAGAGTTGGCTGTCTGCCACAACTAAAGAGGGAAATAAGAAACCCCTAGGCTGGGAGCCCAGAAAGCTATCTCTATGAAACAAGGCTTAAACTCACGAAATTCTCCCAATCTTTCTCTATGGCTGGATCAGTAAATTGTTGTTTCCTGCAAAATTCCCATTGCCCCACCTATAAACTCTCTAGGAGGGGCCAATCAGTAGCCACCTGTTTCTATTTCCTTCTGTGACCCTTTTTCCAAAGCTGCTCCATCCTCCTCGCAGCCCTATGCATACGTACGCCATGGACAGCCTCCCTCTGTTGTTCCTCACTGCTCCCTAACTCAGACACCACCTGGTGGCCATCAGGCCTCTCTAGTTCCTGCTCTGACTCTGAACTCCCCCCCCCCCCCAGTCTTCCTTAGCCTCCAGGACAGTCCCATAGTGTTTATTGCTGTCAGATTCCACCAACAGCTCACAACAATATCTTCCTTACTTTATATTAATTTGTGTTAGTTTTTAACTTCACTTTTAAAAGTTTTAATAATATACATTTTTTAAAATGTAGGCAGGAAAATGATGCTGCCCTCATGCTCTGCTTAAAAACTAGGGGTGGGGAAACTGACCTCCACTTGACAAATAGCTTGCCAGCCCTTGATAATTCATGAACATCTTGGCTGGTGTAGTGGGGTCAGGTACCGAATACTGAGCAGCCATATCAGCACAGACCATCCAGAATCTAAAACAGAAAGATATTGAAATTAATTTTAAACATTTTCTTATGTAACTGACATTTTGCTCTTTTGCCTGGAATATACTGTGCTTGCATCCTGTTCTGACTTCGGTACTATACTATTTATTGCATTAAATACATACTGGCTGGGGAATTCTGGGAGTTGAAGTCCACACATCTTAAACTTGCTGAGATTTCGTAACACTGGTTTATTAAGATGATAGCTCAAAGCCATACCACGTCATGCCAAGTGCAATCTGCTTGTCTCACGTCTGCTCTGCATTAGTTTTTTTCCCCTTTTTGTTCATGCAACATGTACAACAAACCTAGGGGCAAAATGCTGAATTTTGTATTTTTTAAACTTGTTTGGGATTTTTGTGGCTTAGTTAGTAAGATGCATAAACCTAAGTCATTCTGTGGTTTTCTGGTTTGTATTGTGTAAATTCAGAAATCACTGAAATGAATCACCGCAGTGGTTAAATTAGTTACATGGTGGTTAAATGAATATGACTTCCCTGTTGACTTTGCTTGCCAGAAAGTTGCAAAAAGTGATCACATGACCCTAGGGCACTGGAACCATCATAAATATGAGACAGTTGCCAAGCATCTTAATTCTGATCATGTGACCAAGAGGATGCTGCAGCGGTGTGAAAAATGGTTCATAAGTCACTGAACTGCTGTAAGTCAAGTATTACCTGCATTAGTGACAACAGACAACTGAATTGACACACACTAATCACTGCTAGACGATTTAAACATATAATGTAATTTTCAGCAAAGACAACTTGGTGCCCTCTATATCCTTTGGATTATCCAATTCCCGACATTGTTGATGGTTAACTCCACAGTTTAAGACTTGGGTAACCAAATCATCTGTCAGACTCATTTTACTTATTTGCAACCTTCACAATGCCTGAATTCTCATATCATGTGGTTAAGGCACCAAGCGGAAAACAGGAAACCCATTCCCCTCTGAGGCGTAAAAAAGCCTGCTGGGTGACTTTGAGCCAGTCACTCTCTCTCCACCCAATTCACCTTGCAGGGTTCTTATTGTGGGGAAAAATAGAAGGAATACTAGGCATATTTGTCACCTTGAGTTAGTTATAAAAAATAGTAAATGCAGGATAAGAATCCAATGAATAAATAAACAAACAAACAAACAAATAACAACATAGGTTACTTAACACACAGTGGTTAGAATGCGGTATTGCAGGCTACTTCTACTGATTGCTGGCTGCCAGCAGTTTGGCAGATTGAATCTCACCAGGCTCAAGGCTGATTCAGCCTTCCATCCTTCCGAGGTCGGTAAAATGAGGACCTAGATTGTTAGGGCAATAGACTGACTCTGTAAACCACTCAGAGAGGGCTGTAAAACACTGCAAAGAGGTATATAAATCTAAGTGCTATTGCTATTGCTTGGCCCGATCTTGCTGGGTGAAACAGGTCATTGTGATTTGTGAGTCTATTTGTAAAAACTCAGATTTATTCAATGAACCATGGTGATATAAGTCAGGGCTTCCACTTTGTGACTTCCACATTAGAGTTGCTGGGCATCGTGATCACAAAAATGTAGTCCTGCATAAAATGAACAAATGCCTAATGACACAGAAATGCTAGTTACTCATATGCAGCTGCAGCTTACCCAAAAAGCTTCATCCTGCCTTTGGAAGATGCAGTCATAGTCCCATCCTCCTCAATGGTGTATTCAGCTGAGATATTATCCTGTAGAAACAATCCTTCTGGGTCTTTCTTGGCCAGAGCATACCATTTACCTGCATACTAAAATACAAAAAAGCAATAGTTAAGGTTACAAGGACAGTGAATACATCTTCACAATGAACACTGCACAAGAGATGACTACAAGTTAAAGTAACTGGATCTGATGGAGAGATAGAGAAACTCTTGCAAACTGATTCCCTATGTGTCCTTAATTTAAATACAGGTCTTAAACGATTGTCTAATTTGGATACAGTGAAACTACCTCCTGAATCTGTCTAAATAGTTGGAAGCTTGGTCTAGTGATTAAGGTGTTAGGCTAGAAACCAGGAGACTGAATTCCACTCCCACCTCAGCATAGAAGCCAGTTGGGTGACTGTGGGCCAGTTCTTCTCTCAGCCGAAGTCACCTCCCAGGGTTGTAGTTGTTGGGGACAATAGGAGGAGGGAAGGGTATTAGGTTTGTTCACTGCCTTGAGTTATTTGGCCCAAGAAACTATTGGTTACCCTCTAACACCATTGGATGACATTACATCTCACTGCTTTAGCGGAGTAAGGAAGATACTCAGAGATGATTCACACCCTAGTCAGTGTCTCTTCGCATTTCTACCATCGGACAGAAGACATCAAAGCATAGCCAGCCAAACAAATAGGTTTAAAAATAGTTTCTATCTTTGGACTGTCAGACTCTTAAACACAACCACAATCATTTCACGCACACGTGGAAACGTATGAATAGTTTTTCTTTTTATTTCTTTTTTCTTTTCCTAATTACTTGCATAAGGATTATTCTTTATACTATTTATGTTGTTTGTATTTTTGTCATGGATTTCACCAGTGAGGCTACAACCAATTTCATTGTATACAGGACGTACAATGACAATAAAGGCTATACTATACGTATAAAAACATATATAAAGGCATGATATAAGTAAATCAATAGAGATTAATGAATGCTGAAAGCTATTCAAACAGAAGAATGAAGTAATAATCTATTTCTTATTTTAAAAAGTGGTCATTAACAATGAAAATAACCACTTTTTATTGTTGAATAGCTTGTGAGAGCAATACTAGGTAACTATTTGCAAGATGACATTCAGTTGCACATTAAGAAAATCCTTGATGTAAAGGACCAATTAATAATGGAACCAAACTGTTGAAGAAATACAATTCTTGTTTTCCTCGTGGGAGGCCATCCAGCATAGACTGAATTGGGAAATTTGTGCCCTTATAGTTTTATTGAATTATGTTTCCCATCATCCCTCACTATTGGCATATGAGTTGGGGCTGCTGAGAGTACAATTCAGCAAGAACTGGACAGGCACAGGTTAATCAATCTGTCATTTCTCTACGTGAGAAACTCTGTCCCAGTGTTTTGGATTCAACAGCCCAAAGCCCCCTATCCACCTCTCTGGTTCTGCCTGGAAGAGCCTCTGAGTTAACAGCAGGGGTGAAATACAGCAGGTTCTAACAGGTTCTGGAGAACTGGTAGCAGAATTTTTGAGTAGTTCAGAGAACCGGCAAATGCCACCTCTGGCTGGCCCCAGAGTGGGGTGGGAATGGAGATTTTACAGTATCCTTCCCCTGCCACACCACCAAGCCACACCATGCCACCAAGCCACGCCCACAGAATTTCACCACTGGTTAACAGCCACTATACAATACAATGGCAGAGTTGGAAGGGACCTTGGAGGTCTTCTAGTCCAACATTGTTCTGCCTAGGCAGGAAACCCTATACCGTTTCAGACAAATGGCTATCCAACATCTTTTTAAAGACTTCCAGTGTTGGGGAATTCACAACTTCTGGAGGCAAGCTGTTCCACTGATCAATTTTTCTAACTGTCAGGAAATTTCTCCTCAGTTCTAAATTGCTTCTCTCCTTGATTAGTTTCCACCCATTGCTTCTTGTTCTACCCTCAGGTGCCCTGGAGAATAGTTTGACTCTCTCTTCTTTGTAGGCTAGGAAATTAAATTGAGTCAAGCATACTTAAAACTTAAACAGGAACCAACAAGAAATATAAAGAGTGTGGAATAGATTGGGAAGCTCATCTGGGTCCAGGCTAACTGAAAAACTATCCCCCCCCCCCCGCCCCCTAGGACAAGCCTGCAGAAAAATCATGTTGTGGACCTCATCAGTCAAGGAATTTTGACTGATAGGATCCAAGAGAAGAGCCTTTTGGGCCATGGTTCCTGCCCTTTGTAACATTGTATACCACACCACACGCCCCAAGGTGAGATCCATACCTACCATTCTGATTTTCTGTAAGGGCCTGAAGACCCACCAGTTGGCCTGGAGCCCCAACAGGGGCACATTACACTTGACAGGTTAAGAGAAAGATCCCTACCTCTCCCCATGTGCATCACACTCCCTTCCTCCCCAGCCTTTAATTGTAAATTATTATTGCTATTTATTGTGCAATGTTTGTAAGCCTGCCAGAGTTGCCTTTAGGCGAGATGGGCAGCACAAAAATCATGATGGAATGGAGTGGAGTGGAGTGGAATGGAATGGAGGGAAGGGGATGAATGAGTGAGTGAGTTAGTGAATGAATGAATGAATGAATGAAAAGTGTTTTAAAAAAACAACACAACCAAACAATCAGGAGAAAGCAATGTGATACTGCTCTCATATTATTGTCAAAAAAACATTATGAACCTGACTGCTATGAAATCAGCAAGAGTAGAGCTGGATTTGAAGGAGGTTTTAGCTTGATTTACCTGCCTTGGTGATAACTCTCCTTCCTAAGTTAGCTACAGTGGGGGAATGAAACAGATACAGCAGGCCACCGCCCCCCATCCCATACACTGTACAGTATACATATCTTCTAAGCCAAAACTATAAAACAAAGAGGAATAAGACTGATTTGCAAATAATGTTCCCTCTAAGCTGCGCGCCTGCACGGCCGCGCACATAACAAGAAAACACCGTGCAGAAGTTTCAAGCTGCAGCACAATATTTCTTTAAATGTGACTGAAAATATCCCCCCTCCCTCCCTTCTCTCTCTGCACCGAATTCTCTCCATCTTGTGATTGGTGAAATCAAGCGTCATCTGAAGGCCCGTTCTGGGCTTGGCAGTTTTTCTGTGATCCCTTCGCTTTGGGAACAGAGGGAACCAGCGTGGAATTGGACTGGCTGAGCCAAAGAGGAGACTTGATTTTTGAGCAGTACCAATCCTTTCCATTCTTTCCTTTCCCTTTCTGTCCTTCTTCTATCTTCCTTTCCTTTTCTTTTTCCTTTCCTTTCTCTTTTCCTTTCATTTCTCCTTTCTTTTTCTTTTTCCTTTCCTTCTTTTCCATTTCCTTTCCTTTCTCCTTTCCTTTCTCTTTTCCTTATTTCCTTTTCCTTTCTTTTTTCTTTTCCCTTCCCTTTCCCTCCCTTCTTCATCCTTTCCTTTCTTCCCCATTTCCTTTCCTTTTTCCTTTCCTTCTTTTCCATTTCCTTTCCTTTCTATTTTCCTTTCCTTTCTTCTTTCCCATTTCCTTTCCTTTTTCCTTTCCTTTCTCTTTTCCTTTCCTTATTTCCTTTTCTCTTTTTTTCTTTTCCCTTCCCTCCCCTTTCCTTCCCTTCTTCATCCTTTCCTTCCTTCTTTCCCATTTCCTTTCCCTTTTTCTTTCCTTCTTTTCCATTTCCTTTCCTTTTTCCCTTTCCTTTCTTTTCCTTTCCTTTCTTCTTTCCCATTTCCTTTCCTTTTTCCTTTCCTTCTTTTCCATTTCCTTTCCTTTTTCCTTTTCTTCTTTCCCATTTCCTTTCCCTCCCCCTCCCCTTCCTTCCTTCCTTCCTGGGGGTCTGAGGGAGAGGGAGGGGACCCTTTTCCTCCTTGCCCCCCTCCCCAACATCTGCTCTGATGGCAATTATGGCTAAAAAAATCCAGGTGCTCAGGCATGAAAATGTGCCGCTTAAACACTATACTTTTCCGCACACACTGAAAAAAAATTAGAGGGAACATTGCCCAGGAACACAATAAGTTGAGATTTTTTTAAAAAAAGAATCAAAATGCTGACTCTGGTAAGACTAACACATTTTAGAAACCAAGTTTGGTTTTTGTGTGGAAAGTTATGTGGACTTCAACTAATGACTTTACTTTAATCCACATGCTCTTTGCCCTTGATATTAGTTCATAGTTACCTGTTTGGGGTCAAAGTCTTCCTTCACAGTGAATGAGTCCACCACACATGAAGTCTGTCCCATGCATTCATTAATCATGAAGATCAGGGTCATCAGGAGGGTGTAGTGATTGTATTTCATTCTGTAAAGCAACACAATTGAGCCCAGATTAAAAAGACAGCTCTAGCCACCATAATGCCTTGCTTTTATTTCCTTGGTTAACGGCATTCCTTCTAGTGCTTAACTACAAAGATTCTTCCTTCACTTAATTTAATATGCCTTATGTTGAAAGGATGCAATAATAGCTGGGCTTAATGGATGTCAATAAGTATAACAATTTGTATACAAATATATTAGATTGATAATACTAATAATGGGGGGAAACATGGAATTGAAAATTATTAGAGAATGTTATCAATGCTAAAATAATAGAATGATGTCACAATAAATTTAGTTAAATATAGTTAAATTCTGAATGCAATGTACAACGTAATAATAGCTATAGTCAAATAAATGATTAATAATGATAACAAAGCATTTATATATACTAGATTGATAATATGAAATCTTATACAAATTGTGAGGATCATGGAGATGATGTTGAAAAGCCTTTTTATAAAAGATAAACAATTCTATATAGAATAGATTAGAAAGATGTAATATCATTGGATGATTTCAGGATAATGTAATAAAATGTTATAATATACATTTACTTCAAATTAAATATGCCTTATGTTGAAAGGATGTAATAATAGCTGGGCTTAATTAATGTTTAATAATTATAACAATTTGTATACATGTATATTAGATTGATGATACTAATAATGGGGAAAAACATAGAATTGAAAACTATTAGAGAATGTTATCAATGCTAAAATGATTGAATGATGTCACAATAAAATAGGAGGAAGCATAATAACAATGTATGCAAAGATACAGTATCTTGATTGTCAATATGTGAATTTTGATAAAATTCAAGTGAGGACCACGGAAAGGACACAGAAAGACTTTGTAACCAATTGACACACTGTGTGTAATTGAAGAGGCTTTTATATTATATGTGTTGTGTGTTTGTGTTTGTCTGAAAATAAAATTTTTATTAAAAAATATATTTGCAAGGTGGTAGATGATTATGTGTGGAAGAAAGTGCCCCTCTTAAACTATATCAGGGAGCAGAAGCTGAGGGGTACCCTTTTTTTCCTTAAATCAAAATGTGGAAATGTACTACATCAGTCTCTGGCTGTGATACAATTATGTAATTTTAGACCTTTGCATTTTGCAGTTAGATGCTAGGGAGAAGGCTTCTTTTGCAGACAAAGCCTCTTATTTAAGCTTAAGGATAATTTTGTTGTAATAAAGGATAAGCAAGGGGGGAAAGTATATATGTCTAGATGAGTCCCTCTGAACAATATTATTTTTAATAAACAATAGGAAGAAAAAATGCTGTGGAAAGCAGCATCAGCTGCTAGAGATCTCTGCATGTTCATGTCAGTCGCAGGAAGCTGGGCCTGTGACAGACACAAAGAATTAGCACCATCCAGGCTGAGTTCCAGTTAAGCTGATTTATTTCTCATGTCTATACACAAGAATGGAGTCAACTAATGGTCAGCACTTAATTAGCACTAGATAGGAGTTAAGTGGAATTTGAGAGGGGTTGGACTTAGACAGCTGACTCTAGGCTGATTTCTTGCTTGACTCCGCCCTCAGGCTTTCCTTCTTGTTCTCTTACATCCTGCTGTTGATGTTGTCCCCTCCCCAAACAATCTCTCTAACTCAGACTTTCAAAACATTTTGGGAGGATTGCCCTTGGCTTTTAAAGGCATACTATGACAACCACAATCAAAACAAAACAAAAGGCAAAGCCAGCACAAAATTATGACTCTGAGAAGGACAAATGCAACATTTAATATAAAGGGAAATTAAAGTGTGATTGAAGAAAAACTATATTAGCTCAATTAATATGATTAATTAATTATTAATGAATAATTATCTATGTACTGTATGTAATAATGTCCTCCTTGGGTCACAATGAACGTTCTAACTTGGCAGCAATTTTCAGAGGGTATATACACTATGTACCTCCGTTTATTTAGCTCAACTAGATTGCAAGAACTATGATGAAGATGATTGAAGGGCTATAATTTGGGGGGCTATAATTTGGGGGGCTATAATGAGAGAACAAAGAAATGTGATACCCTGTAGGTCATAGGTCGTCCTAAACATACCTCAGACATTCATTATTTCCCCTTGTGGTGGAATACTTCACCTGGATCATTCACCTCCAAACTTTCCATGCATGCATTAAATATGCACTGATAGAATAAATCCTTTTGCTATTGTTCATCCTCTCTCACACAGCTCCCCCTTTGAATAATTTTATGGGTCATAAAATTACAGAAGAATCTTATTCTTTCTTCTGTATTCATTGAGGGTTTTTCTAACCTAGCTTTCCTAAAGTGGCCTGCCACCATCCCAGAATCGCAATTGTTGAGATTGATGGTTGCTGAAACACCAGCAGAGAGAATTGCTTGAATGCAAAAGAGAGCAGGCTATTATCTCCCCGGTTAATATCTGCTTATGATCACAGATGTCATTTATCTCTTGGGCTTTCTAAAGCAAATGACTCCAGTCTTCACTGGATCTGATTAATTTACACGTGCTTCCAAGTCACCTGTTCCTTTCTCCAAAGTGGTTGTTTCCGACACCTTTGCAGCCTATTCACTCAATAGACAACTCCGAGATTTTAAAACTCACAGTTAATCAATATTCATCGTCTCAAGAGTTAATACAAAACAGTGAGAAAAGGCCTGTTTCTCAAAAGACCTGTTGAACCACATCACTTCAAACTGATGGAGAGAGATCACTTGATAAAATGCACCATCTTGCAAAATTATTAGCACTGTGCCTCCCAAACTACCAGTTAGTGTATTTTGAATCTAGATCAGGAAGTGCGCCATATTGCAATCAACCTTTGGGATGGTCTCTTATAAGTGATTCTCAGAGGGCTCCCTTAAGCTAGATATCATGTAACTTTTTTTGGGTTGCCTCTGACTTTTTGGAATGATTTATTGAAAATTAGAATAGCAGTACCCTTTGGTTGGCCTTGATCTCTAAGCAAGGTTTGGTTTCTGGTTCTCCTGGTTGCAAAGACTAAATGTGTGGGTTTACTTGTGTTATGTGATGTTGTGAAGTAACAGTTCAGTCTGCCCTGCTGAAAATCTACTTTACGCAATCTGTTGCTTCAAATGATAAAGGGTTTTTTTTAGATTTTAGTTCTCCAACAACTGAAACTTTTCAGCAAGCAAAATGTAAAGTGTCTGTTCAGTTGTTATCTAAACCAGGGGTCTCCAACCTTGGCAATTTAAGGACTTGTGGGCTTCAACTCCTAGAATTCCTCTTTGCTGGCTAAGGAATTCTAGAAGTTGAAGTCTACAAGTCTTAAAGTTGCTAAGGTTGAAGAGCCCTGATCTAAACTACAACATGTGATCTTATTCTTCAGATGTTACCACTAGTTGTTGTATTACAAAAACCCTCAGCAGAATTTCCATCTAGCCAGTCTTGCAAACATTTAAGACTGCAAAATAATATGAAGTCCTCAGGACCAATGTTTCTCAACTTTGAGATGTCTGTTTTTCAGCTCCCAGCATTTCTTAACCAGCATACTGGCTGGGGAATTCTGGGAGTTTGCCTATACAATTTAAAATTGCCACGGTTGAGAAACACTCATCTAAAAAGCCCATTCAGCAAAGATCAAGCTGATGATATCACAGATGGTGGCTTCTTACCTAACCATTTATTAACAGCAGAGAATAACTTCTACCTGACCTTAGCTAATCTTGAAACAGCTAAGCAGGCTCAGAGCTAATTAATAGCTAGATGGTAGACACCTATCCTCCGCGAGCTGCACTGGCTACCCATTAGTCTCCGGACTCGCTTCAAGGTGCTAGTCATTACTTATAAAGCCCTACATGGCATCGGACCTGGGTACCTGAGAGACCACCTCCTGCCAATTACCTCCCATAGACCGATCGGATCGCACAGACTAGGCCTTCTCCGGATCCCATCTGCCAGCCAATGTCGGCTGGCGACCCCCGGGGGGACAGCCTTCTCTGTTGCAGCTCCAGCCCTCTGGAACGAGCTCCCCGTGGAGATCCGGACCCTTACTACTCTCCCGGCCTTCCGCAAAGCCACTAAGATTTGGCTGCTCCGGCAGGCTGGTGGGCTGTTGAAATAGTCAGCCCCACGGGAACTATGAATGTTGTGTATTTTAAATTGTTGTTTGTCTATTTGTCTATTTATCCCCTTCCTTTGTTTATTGTAAGCCGCCCGGAGTCCTTCGGGAGTGGGCGGCATACAAGACCAATAAAATACAAAAAATACAAATACAAATAGACTGCTAGGAAATGTGAGGCCTGTAGGTTGAGAAAATGAAAAAGGTAACTTTGAAGAAAGTAATAGAAAACCACTTTTATAATGTGACTAAGAAACTCCCCTGGATGTGTTCATAAAATCATCATGAGTTGAGCTCAGAAAATCAACTCAACTCATCATGATTTTTTTTTTGCATAATAGTTCAGCTCCTTTAATATTTTGCTAAGACAATGTTCTTAAATCTATTGTCCAAATGGGGAAGAATTCACACTCAGCTCTCCCAAAACTAGACTTCCTCCTATTGCACACCAGAAGTCCTGAATTTATCTGCAATATTTATCTGCTTTTAGAGTGAACTGATTTAAGCTGACAAAATCTTTTCTAACAAAAGCACTTCTGTTATCTGCGGAATAGCTGAAAGCCTTCATGCGCTACATATATTCTAGGCCTAACTCATGAAACAAGAGAACAAATCTTGTTTAGGCATTTATCCACAAATCCAGCTATCTGATCTCTGTCTCATGAAAGCAATAAAGGGATAACTCTTTAAGATCACATTAATATCTGATAACAAGGAACATGGCATTTCTCTTAAATAAGCAAAAGAAAACAGGCTGTCTAAACAAACCTTTTGAAAAACCTACCTTGATATCTTGTTGGAGCTTCTGGAATTCATTGCAAATAATTCTTGCTGTTGTAGGACTACAGGTGACTCCCTTGTTCTTGCCTTTAAATAAGGAAGCTTGAAAAGACCCTAATTGGCTATTTATCTTTTGAATCTGAATAAGATGCTTAACTGTGGATTATCCATTATGTAAAAACCATCATCTGTAATCTTTGTACTCAGACTGTACATCTTCAATTATCAATCCACACATCTTTTACATAACAGAAGAAACCAAACCAACCCCAAAATATCTAGAACCAAAAACCTCTGTCATTTCAGCATTGTGACATATACAGTCAGTTAAATGTGCAGAAGTCAATTTTAAAACTGCACCACAAGATCTGTGTTAGGTCAAACATATTGTTCCAGCTAAGCCCAGGCCCACTTAGCTTTTGCAAAATATTTAGTACCAATGAGACTTTCATAACATTTTAATCCCTTCTTGCCAAAAGCAATGCAAAAGCTCTTTGCTCACACACATCCTACTGGCCAAGGACTAATAAATCAAGAGGGTCTTATCTGTCTCTTCATTATAGTTTTATTTTCTACATTTTTTGCTTCTCTTTTGAGCCTTTGCCTCTCTATTCTTTTTTCTTTTAATTTGCATTAGATTTTACTACTCTAATTAAGATCCTGAATAAGTGTTATATCTTTTTATTATAATGAATACAGGTAGTCCTCAAGGTATGACCACAATTGAGCCCAAAATTTATGTTGCTAAGTGAGAAATTTGTTGAGTGAATTTTGCCCCATTTTACGACTTTCCTTTTCACATTTGTTAATGTGCACTGCACATTGACTCACTGCAGTTGTTAAGTTAGTAACGTAGTTGTTAAGTGAATCTGGTTTCCCCATTGACTTTGCTTGTCAGAAAGTTGTAAAAGGTGATCACATGATCCTGGGACCAGAGGTGGTGTTCAGCCGGTTTGGACCGGTTCAGGCGAACCGGTCATGGCGACCTGCTCCCCCGGCTCTATGCCGTCCTATTTAGCCACGTGTTCTGAGCCATGTGCATGTGTGCAAGCCATGTGTGCAAGCAAATCGCATGCATGGAAGGCCGCACACTCATGAAGCGAGTGCCCGCGGGCCGAACCGGTGCTAAGCTTATATGAAACCCACCCCTGCCTTGGACACTGCAACCTTCATAAATGTGAGTCAGTTGTGAAGCATCCAAATGTAAATCACGTGACCATGGGGATGCCGCCATATTTATAAGTGTGGGAAATTGTCATAAGTCACTTTTTTCAATGCTGTTGTAACTTCAAACAGTCACTGAGTGAACGGTTGTAAGTTGAGGACTACCTGTATAAGAAATTCATTACAATCCATTTATCTCTGAGAATAGATTATCATTTATAGCTGCTGGGATTTATTGTTATTGTAGCCCAAATCTAACAGGAACCATAAAGACATTAAAAAACCAGGTTTATCAATGGGCATTCACTTCAATGATACTTCTTTATAATTGATTATCTTTAGTTAATTATAGAAGTGCAATAAATGTCTCCTTATTCTATTCTCCAAAGCTGTTGGAGAAAGGAGATTCAGACATGCTCTTTTTGCAAGAGCCGAGGTGGCGCAGTGATTAGGGTGCAGTACTGCAGCCCACTTCAGCTGACTGTTATCTGCAGTTCAGCGGTTCTAATCTCACCGGCTCAAGGTTGACTCAGCCTTCCATCCTTCCGAGGTGGGTGAAATGAGGACCCAGACTGTGGGGGCGATATGCTGATTCTGTAAACCGCTTAGAGAGGGCTGAAAGCCCTATGAAGCGGTATATAAGTCTAACTGCTATTGCTATTTTTTTTAAAAAACTAGCCGACGTTGCCAGGGTATTTATTTATAGGGGGGAAATGACTGGACTAAATTAATTTCTAATGTTCGATTTTCCCCCTTACCAGAGGGAGCCCCCTGTGGAGTATTGTGAAGCCATTACAATGGCAATTCCATTGCGCTGCACAGTAGAAGCCATTTTACAGCAGTACAGTAAAAGTCATTTTAAGGCACAAAAGGCTGTATCTTAACAGA
Organism: Thamnophis sirtalis; assembly: GCF_051295495.1. Taxonomy (NCBI): domain Eukaryota; kingdom Metazoa; phylum Chordata; class Lepidosauria; order Squamata; family Natricidae; genus Thamnophis; species Thamnophis sirtalis. The sequence continues at coordinate 99,000,800 of NW_028261385.1, read as the reverse complement.
ACACACACTCCGAGGGGTTTTAGGAGTATCTTACCGCCACAATATTTGTTTCCAGAGGGTAAGTCATCTGTTTACCAAGTTTGGAAATTGCTCAAGGTGTATGTATGCTGGAACATATACACACACATAGTCAGTTTTATATATATAGAAGATTATCCTGGTAACATAATTCTTCCTCTTTCAACTTCTGTGCCATACCTAGAATGTAAAAATGGGCTACATAGGACTTTGTTTTTCACTGATTATATTCCTTTCACACAGGATCAGATCACAATGGACAACCAAATCCAGGCAATAGTAGGTCAGAAATATGATGGACATTCTAGTCATTCAACAGTTGAGAAAAAAAATCTCAAGGATATGAAGGTTTTTCTTGTAATCAAGATTGTAGGCATACAGTACATATGCATTCACTTTTGAGAGCATGAAATTGCTTCAAACATGATCTGAGGATGAGGGAGATAAAAAGATAGCACTGAAATGACAGTAACCCTAGCAAAATTTACCTACATATTCATCATTCATACAAAATTAATGTTTCTTTGTCAGGATGTTGCTTAGCTCTTTTGTAGCCTGTGTATGTTTTTAAGTTGGGACAGTGTGAAACAAGGAGTCAAGGGAATCTCAATCCTATCCTACTACATTTTCTTCACAAAGTGGGTATGATCAAACTGAAATTTGGCTTGCTATCTGAAACTGTTGGGGATTTAATATAATGAGAAGATGCCTACAAACAAAGGATGCCTTGTAAAGTTGTCCTTGTGTATAGGATTGACATTGTTCTGTTTCTTTGGGATGTGGTGGGTCTTCAAATTCTTGATACATCTTTTCAATCAGAAATGATAGTACAGGTGATTATCAGGCTGAGCCAGAAGGAAGAGTCAAGTATGTCATCAGTCTTGAGTTCCTTCATGCTCACAAGAAATCTAAGTCTAGCCTACCTTGAATTCTTATCAACCGTCAATTTGATTTGACTGATAGTAGTTCAGATTCTTGTAGAGAAGTGTTAGCATGCAATAAACCTGTACTCATTTGAACTGCTTTGACTGCAGATTTTCTGCACTTGACAGATAGTGGATTAATCTATTCACAGCCTCCTATATACTTCTCTCTTCATTGCTTGCTGTCTGCAAGAGGTTAATAGCAGACAGTCAGCCGCTGTAGTATTTTATTTAATCCTAGCCTTCCTCAACTGGTCTAAACACTAGGGTCAGGGGCTCACACCATCAGACTCTCAAAATCCTCCAGGGATTGCTTTTTCCTGCTCTTCCTTCCTCTTCACCTCTTGTCTCCAAGGGAGCAAGGTTGAAGAGAGAATTATGTCCTGTAGAGCAGGGTTCCCAACTCCCGGACCATGGATCGGCACTGGTCCACAGCATGCCAGCAACTAGGCCATGCAAACAAGCAAAGCCCCATTCGCAGGATGTAGGCAACACACAAAACTACACTCTTTCCTGTCTGTGAAAACACCTCTCCCCACAGCAATGGACCCTGGTGCCCAAAAGGTTGGGGGCTGCTACTATAAAGAGTTATAGGGGTTGGATCCAGTGAGAGAGGGAAGAAAATGGAAAAAAGGAGTGGTAGCGGAGAAGAAAAAATCATATCTTGAGGGCATCTTGCCCAAGAGCACCTAACCTAACCGGTGGCATTTGCTTAATGCAATTGCATGTTCTAAAAAGGATCTACAAGGGGACAGTCTTCATCTGCAAGGAGAAAAGAAAACACAGGAGCATTGCCAAATGCAAACAGTTGATCCAAATCATTTTCAGTCATTGTGTGTTCTGCATCTGATCAGTTAGTTGGGTACCTTACACCTCTTTCCGGGCCATGTCCCCATGGCTCTCCAGAGGGCAATGAAATGCCAGCCTACACACTTATGGATAAGCTAAGCTGAATATGATAACTCTCTTGAAGCTGGATTTAAATAGCTAAAGAAGTTCACATCCCAGACAGCCAGTCCTTCAGTCAGGATCAAATACTGCTTCAACTGTGGAAAAAAGGCACATGTCAACAAAAGGTTTTAAGGAGGCCAGCGGAGGCCAGATTTGGAGTGAGGAAACAGGTGATTTGCTAAATTCCCATAGTCTCAAAATGGACCAGGAGTGGGGGCCAGATTTGGAGTGAGGAAACAGGTGATTTGCTAAATTCCCATAGTCTCAAAATGGACAGAGACATTGTCAAAACTGCCTTTTCTGTTTCAATGGGCTTATATGTTATCTCAGGAGATACAGTACATGATAGCGCAATTTCTTTATAAGTTATAGTTAGGTTATAAGTCTCTCAGCAGAAGGGGTGTCCCATCGTGACAACTTTAAGACTTGTGGATTTCAACTCCCAGAATTCCCCAGCCAGCATGTTCTCTCCAAGGAGGGGATGTTTGGGTCTTACACCACCGGTCCGTAGAAAAATGGCAATATCCATCTATTTTATCCAACTTTTAATGGTTCATTGAATTAATGTACTCCTTTCCTTAGATTCATTTTAACTTGGTCTTGGTTTTCATTGCATCCTTTTAATGTTTTAAATGTTCATTGCTATGTTTTATCACTTTCATTTTAATGGTTGTAAGCTGCCTTAAGTGACATATAGACAGAACCACAGATTAGAAATTCAATAAATAAATGCAGAATAATGACTTGCTATCTTGAAGAGCTGATCTGGGCTGTTTGTTTCAACCATTGAAATCTTTCCTCTTTCCAATTCGTCTCTGAATGTTATTTCTTTCTTGCTTGGCTTTATTGAATTACTGGTTTTATTTAGTGCCAATTCAGCCATATCCACAGGGGAAGGGCAAGAGAGGAGGGGAAAAGAATAGGATAGAGAGTAGGCATAAGAAATCAAAAGACAATGATCATTCTGTGGGTGTGGCTTGGTGGGTGTGGCTTGGTGGGCATGGCAGGGGAAGGATACTGTAAAATTTTCATTCCCTCCGCACTCCAGGGAAGGTTACTGCAAAACCCCCATTTCTTCCTGATCAGCTGGGACTCAGGAGACAAAGAATAGATGGGGCTAGGGCCAGTCAGAGGTGGTATTTGATCAGAACCTGCTGAATACCACCTCTGGTATGAAGGTCCAGAGATGGATGGGAAGTGTGGCAACTAGACTTTGGCTTTATCAGCTTACTGCTGTCCCTCAGGCCCAAGAAGGTTTACCATAAGCATAGATAGTATTTGGATTGGGCACTTGAATGGACATTTGAATAATAATAGCACTTAGAATTAATATGTAATATACTGCTCCAAAATGTTTTTAAAGCAGTTTACAATGTCAGCAATCTGGGTCCTCATTTTACCAACTCTGGGTGGATGCAAATCTGAGTCAACCTTGAAATCCATCAGAATCAAACTCCAGTCTGTGGGCAGAGTTAGCCTGCAGTAGAGCATTCTAACCACTGCTGCATCACCAGGACTCTTTCAACCAAGGCATCAGAACAAAACTCCCTCTTTTCCAAATGTGAGCAAATAGAGTATAAGGCATTTGGAATTAATATTTTTATAGCGAGACCAAAATCAAACATTTGACATTAAGCTAAGTAGTGGATTGGAAAATGATTGAGAACGCCATAGAGAATGATCCTCAACCACAAATCTGAACTATTTAGTATAAAACAGGGAGAAAGAAAACAACCTCAGGTCATCTCGCTGGACAAATATATGTCTGTGGAGATGATTGAAATTGATCTCGGGATGACAGCAATTGTCTCAATCTACCGATTTATCAAATGGGAACTTAAAATAATTTATTGGGCATGTTTGTTGGATGGACTACCCAAATAAGTATTAATATTGTTATTTGATCAATCAATAATATTAGGGTCATGTACAGATCGCGGGGTACGGTTTGGAAACCAGCTTCAGAATTTGGGAATTGTCCCAACTCAATTTGGACTCAGTCCTCAGCCTTCCAGATTTAAAGTGCAATTTGAAGCTTCGTGCTTCCCATTATCTAGTATGGGAAGAACCCAATTCTATCTTTCATGTAAAAGAAGAAGAAAAAAGTACAGGTAGTCATTGACTTATGACCAAAATTAAGCCCAAAATGTCTGTTGCTAAGTGAGGCATTTCTTAAGTGCATTTTGTCCCATTCATGGCAAACTTTGCCACAGTTGTTAAGTAATTACAGCTGTTAGTAGTTTTTTAGACTGTGATTATAACGCGGGTAGCTGGATTCTGTGTAGCGACACTGGAGAGTCGCTGAGAGCACGATAAAATAATCCACCATAGCTATAGGATTGATAGTATAGCATAGTTAGGTCATGTGTAACTGGCAGGTTGGATGCCAATTTGTGATTTTAATATAGATTTTATCTAGGTTTTTTTTTTTTACCTTATTCTAAATTTTTAACTAGATATTCCTTGAATGTTTTTATTTGTTCTGCTCTCTGGTCCTTGATTGTAATGAACTTGATTTGATTTGAGTAGCATAGTTGTTAAGTGAATCTGGTTTCCCCTTCTGTTTGTCAAAAGCTGATTCTATGACCCAGGACACTCCAACCATCATAAATACAAACCAAGTTGCCAAGCATTCAAATTTTGATCACATGATCTTAGGGATGTTGCAATGGTCATAAGTGTGAAAAACGTCCATAAGCCACTTTTTCAGTACCACTGTAACTTCAAATGGTCACTAAATGAATGGCTGTAAATCGAGGACCAGCTGCAGTGGTGGAATTCAATAATTTTTACTGCCGGTTCTGTGGGCATAGTTTTGTGGGCGTGGCATGGCTTTGTGGGTGTGGCAGGGGAAGGTTACTGCAAAATCCCTGTTTCCTCCCGATCAGCTGGGACTCAGGAAGCGGAGAATAGATGGGGGGGGGCAGTCAGAGGTGGTATTTACTGGTTCTCTAAGCTACTCAAAATTTCCTCTACCGGTTCTCCAGAATTGATCAGAACCTGCTGAATACCACCTCTGACCAGCTGTATATACTTTTGGTCAATTGGGGATAGATATAATGACATTTACTGTAGATATTCATTCACTGTGAAACAACATATCAAATTTCTCAGAAAGAAGAACAGGAGTTTTATGTAAAATGTGCTCAAGGAAATAACATTCCAGATAGCAATATTCCTTGATAAGGCCCATTAATATGGAGCCGTTTTTGGAGATAGGGAGAAAGGAGGCAATATATAAAGTCTTTTACTTAATTATTTGCAAGTATACATTTCCAGAAGTGACTTGATTAACAAGATTTGACAATCATGCCATCAAAGAATAAAGTAAGAAAAAAGGAGCTTTAAGGTAGTGAGCTTTATTTAAACACCAGTAAATAATTGTGGGACCATAAGACAACCGACACTATTCATAATGGGCACTGTGAGAAATTATAAAGATATGCATGAAACAAATCATAATAGACTTAATTATCATTCCACTATGATTTGGTTGACCTCATTAGTGGTATGATCCCTTTGATATGAAGTGAGCTTTGACAATTACTGAACCCAATTGTCTCTATCATTTGTCTCCATTATTTGGCATTTGCTTAAGAAGTTAAGACCTTTTTTACAGAAGCTGTTTAGCAGCTTAATGTTATGAATTGGATTGAGCTTCTTGAAATCCAGATTCAGATCAAACTAGTTCCAGTATTTGAGGGACTGCCATAAAGAAGAGGGGGTCAAATTATTCTACAAAGCACCAGAGGGCAGAACAAGAGAGCCAATGGTTGGAATCTAATCAAAGAGAGAAGCAACCTGGAATTAAGGAGAAACTTAAATTTTCTGACAGTGAGGACAATTAACCGGTGGAACAGCTTGCCTTCAGAAATCGTGGATGCTCCATCACTGGAAGTTTTTAAGAAGAGACTGGACAGTCACTTGTCTGAAATAGTATAGGATCTCCTGCTTGAGCAGTGAGCTAGACTAAAAGACCTCCAAGGTCCCTTCCAGCTCCTATTCTATTCTATTCTATTCTATTCTATTCTATTCTATTCTAGCTGAGTTCAGTCCCAGTTTGCTTCAAACTACTGAAATGGACTCAGTCTTCCATCCTTCTGAGGTTGGTAAAATGTGGACCCAGATTGTTGGGGGTAACATGCTGATGGAAGGAAGGAAGGAAGGAAGGACTCACTGGGGAAAAGCCTAATGCTGGGAAAGATTGAGGGCAAAAGAAGAAGGGGACGACAGAGAATGAGGTGGCTGGATGGAGTTTAAATGGACTCCAAAGGATGGTAGAGGACAGGAAGGCCTGGAGGAACATTGTCCTTGGGGTTGTGATGGGTTGGACACAACTTCCCAGCTAACAACAACAACAATAACAAACATGCTGACTTTGTAAACCACCCAGAAAGTGCTATAAAGCACTATGGGACAGTATATAAATCTAAGTGCTACTGTTATTGCTACTGCAGAACTGGCCCAAATTGAGTCTCTGCTGTTTCTTGGGATTCAATTTTCTGACTATGATGCATATACTTCAATTTAATGATCTTGAGCAAAGCTGAGGATTAACATGCCTTGGTCTTCAGTGATTTGTACATCCTAATTTAATTCTGGATTTTCAACATGTGCTGGAAGGAAAGATTTTGCTGAGCGAAGTAGCCTTTGAAATTGCAATTGTTGAGTTGTAGTGCCATCTAATGGACTGATGAAGAAACGAAACACTCTGAAACAAGGAAATGTTTTGGTCACATATGAAAAGTGGGCAGGGCCATCACCCCCATCTAAGCTTTTTTGATACCTTGCATACACCTGTAATGCCCCATTGCCTTTTATCAAGACTTTGCTTTTCCAAGCTAGACATATCCAAGCCTTCTATTATATGTGAGAGTTTTCTTCCAGTCCTTGGCCATCTAATATGCTTTCCTCTGGAGACATTCAAAATTGTCAATATTTTTCCAAGAAGGCTAGAACAGAGGTGGTATTCAGCAGATTCTGACCAATTCTGGAGAATTGGTAGCAGAAATTTTGAGTAGTTTGGAGAATCGGGAAATACCACCTCTGACTAGCCCCGTTCCCAACTATTCTCTACCTCCTGAATCCCAGCTGATCAGGAGGAAATGGAAAATTTTGCAATATCCTTCCCCCAGGAGTGGGGAGGGAATGGAGATTTTACAGTATCCTTCCCCTGGAGTAGAGAGGGAGTGGTGATTTTACAGTATCCTTCCCCGGGAGTGGGCTAGGAATGTTTACAGTATCCTTCCCGTACCATGCCCACCAAGCCATGCCCCCAAGCCACACCCACAGAACCGGTAGTAAAAAATGTTGAATCCCACCTCTGGTCCAGAACTAAAGCTCATATTTTGGGAGAGCTTTGGCTCTGCAGAATTGAAAGGAACAAGGTCTTCCTTTGCACCTGACTCAAGATTATTTAATTTCAGATAATATACTGATAACTGGTATGTGTGCTTCTCTCTTTGTTGATTATCCAAGCAGGAGAAGCTATAATGTATTTTAATGCCTTAAGCAGAAATCCAACCCATGGCCAGCCTACAATGAGCCAGCTCTTCCATCAAAAAATAGGTCATCATTTCCTAGTGAAAATACAACCTCTTCTGGCCATTTCTATGTCAGTCCATTTATAATTAGTTTTTCCTGACTAGATACACTCCTGCTAAGAGCAGGTGTAATTAGATAGGGAACTGACTGGCTAAGGATTACAATTGAGCTATGTGTATTTAATTAGACTCCAAGAAGCTTATTTCAGTTCTACTATCCCCGTTAGGAGAGGAGGGAAATCATAATCACATATACATACGCCCTTATTTGAAACCAGTCATTTAAGCTGCTTGGTTAAGAAGATCTGCTCTCTCACACCCTGGTCAAAACAATAGCTTGTTGTTGGATAATTGCCTTGTTGATTATAATCTCCACACTCTACACAAACACTGTACTTGTGGGACCACGTTATTCTGCACAGCCGTTGCCTAAAGGCTCCAGAATCAGAATTTCCCATCATGAGCATCAACAAAGAGGAAGTTGAAACTTTCTTGGATAGCAATCCAGATTTTGCCAAGCAGTATTTCGAGAAGAAACTGGAGGACAGAGTCTTCTGTCCCAAGATGAACGGTGAACTGTCCTCTGAAGATAGCATAGGTTTTGAGGGAATGGACCCTGTAGAAACAGAAACTCTTTTTGAGCTGATACAAGACATGCAGGAGAGCATCAACATGGAGAAGGTGGTTTTCAAGACCCTCAAAAGAATCAGTGCTCTCATCAATGCTGCGTGGTGCAGTCTGTTTATGTACAGGCAGCGAAATGGCACTCCAGAGCTGGCTAGCCGGCTCTTCAATGTCCATAAGGACAGCACCTTGGAAGAATGTCTGGTGACCTCTGACTGTGAAATTGTTTTTCCACTGGACACAGGTGTGTTGGGCCATGTTGCTCAGACCAAGAAGACCATAAACATCCATAATGCTCTTGAGGTAAGGATTGAGTTTACTCTGTTACCATGTTTCCCCCAAAACAAGACAGGGTTTTATTTTCTTTTGACCCCCCTGAAATAAGGGCTTGGCCTTATTTTCGGAGAGGTCTTATTATTTCTGAGGTGCATGAGGCAGCAAGCGTGTTGCAATATTTTGGGGGATGGCTTATTTTCAGGAGCAGGCTTATTTTAGCACATGCGCTCAAAAGCCCGATTGGGCTTATTTACCAGGGAGGTCTTATTTTTGGAAAAGCAGGATATTGATAAATGCCAAAGAATAAAAATTAATTAGTGTCATATTTCAGAAGGGTTTTAAGAAGACAGGGATTCTTTCACTATGATTTAGGGACTAGCAACAGCACCTAGCCGCCCTTGGCTGATCTCAAACAGTAAGTAGGATCAGTCCTGGCCAGTATATGTTTGAGAGACCAAGGCTATATTGAAAAGTTGCAGAAATACCCCCGAAAAAGATAGTTAGCAAATTGCTTTCCTATTACCTGCAAGAAAATTTCATGGATGTGTTCATTAAGTTACAGGGAGATGAAACTGTTTGGTAGGAAGTTTATATTTATCTGACAGTTCCTTGTGGACTTTCTGGAAGCCCTTTAGATACAGCTGCCCTTAATGAAAAAAATATCGCCTTTTTGATCAAAATAGGCAACTTAACACTAACTTTACCTCTCCTTAGCATTGTGGGAATTGTTATGGAGATCATCAGGTTGCCTATGTTTGGCCCAAGAAAATATCTCTATGACAAGATATAAAATAATTCATAATGAGTTAAAAATAGAAAATGTTTTTGTCCAATAGAATGGAATGGAATGGAATAGAATAACAATATTGGAAGGGACCTTGGAGGTCTTCTAGTCCAACACCCTGCTTAGGCAGAAAACCCTATACCATTTCAGAAAATGGTTATCCAATCTCTTCTTAAAAACTTCCAGTGTGGAGCATTTACAACTTCTGGAGGCAACTTCTTCCAATGACTTAAAATGTAAGAGATTCAGAAGTAATTAAGAACATCAGACAGTTGTTTGTTAAATTAAGTAAATTGCTTTTTCAAAATGCCCTGGTAGCCATAAGTGTAAGTTTCAAAGGAAGAGTAGACAGTCACATGGGATTGGATATTCAAAGGACAAAACTTGTTGATTGGCTATCATCCCCTGAATTGAAGGCAACATAGCCTAACTTCCATTGGTTAGAAGCAACAGTAGAGTGGAGACTTGTCCTTATGTCATGAACTTGGTTTATTAGATTCATCTGCCTGGCCAAGTCAAAATGCTGGATAGACCTTTGGTCTGATCCAGCACTGTCTGCTCATGTTCTTCATAGAAAAAAAACAACAAATATAATACAATGGTACCTTAGTGCTTAACTGCTTTGAAACTGATCGAATTTGGTACTCAATGCATTTTAATATGAAATTTTTGACCCTGTACTCACCATTTGTTTGGTACTCAATGCACAGGCTAGACTTGTCGGTGTTGGTTGCCTTGTGACTCACTACATTATTCCTTATGGGGAAAATTTGTTTGGTACTCATTGTTTCTGGCACTCATTGTGCCTCCCAGAACCAATTAATGATGAGTACCAAGGTACCACTGTAGAGGCTTATTTATTATGGGGAGTAGGGGTTGGCTGTGTATCTATTTCTCTATTTGATGTGCCTAGATAGAACAACAGCAGCAGCTCTTTAAATCAAAGATCTGTCGCATGTCATGAGTTGTAGCATCAGAAGCCTTTTACACATCTAGAAACAATAAGAAAAACAGAATAATTGTGTTTACATTCCTCGTGTGTTCATCTATTTTTCCATTCTCTTGCTGTGGTTTAGCACAGCAAGACGCTTTGTCGGCTCCCTCTTCTCTGGAGATTGTTCTCTTATTTATTCTCTTTGTAATGTTATTTTTTTTGGGGGGGTATCTTTGTTTTTCTTTTGATCTATTCATTCGTTTTAAATTGCCTTCTTTGGTCTTCACGTTTCTGGCTAGACTGCTATTCGCATTTTGTTATTCTGTACATGTGGAATGTGCTTCCAAACCACTGGTTTGCCCCTTCTTTCTACCAGTTTGCATTTTTCCTCCTGCATTTTCTTTGTGGATTCTTCTTGACTGCCAAATGATGCATTGCTGATCTCCTCCCCCTTCTTTCCCTCCCCATACCTTCCTTTCCAATGCCATATCAATTCAGTTGACTATCTCTGCCATACTGGATGGCTTGGAGTGAGGGGTTATATCAAACAAATTGGAGAAAATATGGATATTGCTGTAGGGATGATATGGAGGTTAAAACTGTCAACTTTGACTCTGAACTGGTATGTCCATTGATGGGAGGTTTAGCATCTTTTGAGCTTCTCTTGCACAATGGATGGATTATTATTTGGGGGGGGGAGGAGAATGATGACATTCACATAATAGACTTACATAAAGTTATTTAAAATGTATTTATCACATTTATATAGCTGCCCATCTCACATAATGACTCAGGTTGAACCTAAAAAGAGTCATTCACAGCACTAGCTACCCATTAAATTTTCAGACCATATGGAATCTTCAAGAGACCCAATAGCAGTTTAGGGCTTCTTGCAAGGTATCAGTTCTATATCTACCTTCTTAATTCCAGCCCAGAATGACTTTTTGCTGCAAATGCATATACTGTGTTTCCCCGAAAATAAAACAGGGTCTTATTTTCTTTTGACCCCCTGAAATAAGATTTGGCCTTATCTTCTATAATAATAATAATAATCTTTATTATTTTTGAGGTGCAGGAGGCGGGGAGCATGGTCACCTCATGGCTGCTGCTGTGTTGAAATATTTTGGGGGAGGGCTTATTTTCGTGGAAACAAGGTACAAACGTCCTACCTTACTCCCACCCCTCAAGTATAAGGGGAAGTAGGTTGAGTGAAACCAGCTCAGCGTCATCTAAACGAGCTCCTATGGGTGAACATCTCCTTTTCTTGGTCAGTGAAACATCACCAGAACTATCTTGTTCAAGCAACCAAACTGAAAATTCTATCATCAGATAATTTTGAAGAATTACCGGGTTCTGAGTTAATGAATTATGATTGGAGCACACGAAGGAGCATGCCTCTAGATGCCTGGTGTTTGGAAGCATGGACTGGGGATTGCTCTTCTCCTATTAGTGGTCAGACATTTAAGTAGATGGTTATTTAGCCCAATAATACAGGGCTCTTTCTAATTCTTTAAAGAACTTAGAAAATTTAATCACGTTCAAATGATTTTCAGATATAATTTGCTAATATCAGTTTGATTAAGAAAAGTTTTTCAAGTGAGAAGGGTGTGACTACATCACAAGATAGCCATCATTTTCATTTCAAAAGCACTTCCACACTGCTACTGGCTTCCCTCTCCAAGAAACAGGTTGAAGCTCACCAGGTTTACTTGAAATGTTGAGAACCTTCTAGCTAATCATCTGAAGAACACTGTGTCCCTACTGTTGCTATTCATTGGATAAACACTACTGTTGCTAAGAAGGGGAAGCCAACAATATGTCAAGACCCATCTCCCTGCTAAGAAAAGAAATAGATACTCCTAAATGAGGGTGGGAGGGGGAGAGCTTAAGAGAGATGAATGGAAATTCCTGACAATGGAAAATGACTCACCTGCACTTAAGCTCCTCAGAACATCAGCCTTTCAAGTTAGAAACAAGAACATTTCCATGTGCTGTCTTGCAACTGGTCTGGAAGTAAATTAACTTGGTTAACCAAGGACAATGGAGTGGAATCAACAAAAGTGTTGTAGCAATCTAGGAATAGTGCCCTCAGGGAAGTACCTGAGTGGAAAACTGTTGGAGAGCAACCATCCCAGTTGGGAGGAGGACCCAAGGGGGAAATTAGCATGGAATCCTTGGGTAAACATGAGAGTCAAGGTCTGATCCCCCCCCCCCACTCCATCCTGAATGCAATTGAGCTTTATCTAGTCTTTCCCAGGGGAAAGCTATCAGTCTGGGGAGATTCCTGTAGAGTAGACCTACAACAATAAAGTAGCTTCTTTGAATTCCACACATGTGAGTCTGATTGTTAGAACCCTGACAAAAACAAAAGTACAGGTAGTCCTCAACTTACAACAGTTTATTTAATGACTATTCTAAGTTACAATGGCACTGAAAAAAGTGAATTATGACCATTTGCACACTTATGACCGTGGCAGCTTCTCCATGGTCATATGATCAAAATTCGGACACTTGGCAACTGACTCTTACTTATGATCATTCCAGTGTCCCTGGGTCATGTAATCCCCTTTGGTGACCTTCTGACAAGCCAAGTCAATGGGGAAGCCAGATTGACTTAATTTAACAACTGCAGGGATTCACTGAACAACTGTGACAAGAAAGGTTGTAAAATGGAGCAAAATTCACTTAACGACTGTCTCACTTAGCTGAAATTTAGGACTCAATTGTGGTCATAAGGTGAGGAAGACTAGTTGCATTCCCTCCCACGTGACAAATGTTTGCCACCATGTGGCACAAATATATTAAACTTCTTCCCAGTCTTAAAATCCAGATTGTGTCCTATCATATCTGTACACACACACACACACACACACACACACACACACACACAAGTCAGTATTATTAATTTCAAATCCCTGCAGTCCATAAATGCTTTCTGCTGGGATTATGTCATTGTTAAGTACGCTTTCATAACTGGGTCATTTGCTCATCACAGACCTGCAGGTAGGATACAGTAGGTAAGGTAAACAAATAGTTCCTTCCACGTGGAGTTAAAACCAGTTTGATTCCCCTTTCCCTGAGGTGTGACATTTTAAATAGGCTTTGTTGTGTAATTTACCCTTCCCCAATTGAATGCCCTCTAGCAGTGGTGAGATTCAATTTTTTTTACTACCAGTTATGTGTGCGTGGCTTTGTGGGCGTGGCAGGGGAAAGAAACTGCAAAATCCCCATTCCCTCTCCCCCACCTCACTAACCTGCTTTCCAGCTCTGTTCTCCTGTTCAGGGCAACCAAAGAAGATCAACTGGGAGGCTGGGAGGCAACAGGGGCAGGGCCAGCCTATTTGCCAATTCTCCAAACTACTCAAATTTTCCACTACCGGTTTTCCAGAACATGTCAGAACTGGCTGAATACCACCTCTACCCTCTAGATATGTTACGACAGGAGCTTCCACAAGTGGTGAATTTTTACTTTGAAGGACAGAGCAAGTAGAACCTTACTGGTAAATATATAATTTGCAGATGGAAGGAGACAGATTGTGAGTCCATGGAGAGGCAGTGCTGGACTCAGATACTTAAGAAGAATCATTGTAAAATCTCAAAGATGGTTTTTCCCCAGGATGAATATTGCTGCAGATCAGTTCCAAATTTGGGTCAAACCTCCTCCCATTCAGTGTGACCTGCACGTTGATGTCTCCCTGTCATTGCACCACTAAAGGACAACCTACCTTACACGACAACACTGTTTTTAACAGTAGAAGTCATGCCAAGATAATTTAGGAACCAAAAAAAAATCAAATATGATTTCTATATTATTGTATATGCTGTATTAAGAAGGGGTTGTTGTTTTTTTAAAGTGTTAGGTTGTTATGTTAGTTCAGGGGTAATCAACCTTTTTATACCTACCGCCCACTTTTGTATCTCTGTTAGTAGTAAAATTTTCTAACTGCCCACCAGTTCCACAGTAATGGTGATTTATATAGTAGGGAAGTAATTTTACTTTATAAATTTATAAATTTCATGCCCACCATGAAAGCTGGAACGGCCACTAGTGGGCGGTAGGGACCAGGTTGACTACCACTGGGTTAGATGTTAAGTGTTCTTTCTTTCTTTCTTTCTTTCTTTCTTTCTTTCTTTCTTTCTTTCTTTCTTTCTTTCTTTCTTTCTTTCTTTTAAACAGTGCCAACAGTTTAGTACATTTGTTGATGAACTCACTGGGTCTACTACAAAGAATATTCTTGCCACACCAATAATGAATGGCAAAGATGTGGTTGCTGTGATCATGGCAGTGAATAAGATCGGAGGTCCTTTTTTCACCAGTGCAGATGAAAATGTAAGTCCTGGAAAAGCATCTTCTGAGACCTTCTGTAGTCCCCAATATCTACATTTAAATGTAGCTGCATCATCATATGTTGCATAACTGAGCAAAGTTTTTTTTAATGTCACAGGTATTCCTGAAGTATCTCAATTTTGCCTCTTTGAACCTGAAAATTTATCATCTGAGCTACCTTCATAATTGCGAAACACGAAAAGGTCAGGTGAGGAAACTTCTCTAAACTTATCTGCTATCTCTAAACCTATCTATTTGTGGGTGAGTGGGTGTGCACTGTATGTGCGTAGAAGGCGCCAATTTTTATACAAATTCTCAAAATGTGCCTGTGACCCAGGACTGTTTTGTTTTGACAAGAACATCTTCTGTCAAAGGGCTTTCAGAAATTACTGAGTATATGTCTTGAGGATCATAGAAAGGTGTCAAAACCAGAACGGGGCTGGAACCAACCTTATTGAAACCAAAACAAGTTGAACCTTTTCTGCCTTCTTATATTTCTTGCCTCTTGGCCTTCTCTCTCTGCTTAGTTTCAAAATCTGGAATGGTTCAGTCCTCTACACAGGTACCCTCAGTGGTGGGTTTCAAAAAAATTTTTAGAACCTCTTCTGTAGGTGTGGCCTGCTTTGTGGGAGTGGCTTGTGACTGGATGGGCATGGCCAACTTGTAAAATGTGGTGAAACTCACTTAACAACGCTCTTGCTTAGCAACCAAAATATTGGCTCAGAAACTCTGGCACTTGAAGCACGCAAGTCTTAAAGCTGTCAAGTTACAAGACCCTTGAACCCCTTTAGAAAACCCCCCCAGAGGTATTCAAACTTGACAGCTTTAAGACTTGTGGACTTCAACTCCCAGAATTCCTCCTCCAGTCATGTTGGCTCAGGAACTCTGGCATTGAAGAGTGCAAGTCTTAAAGCTGTCAAGTTACAAGACCCTTGCACCCCTCACCCTTTAGAAAAAAACCCCAGGGGTGTTCAAACTTTAAGACTTGTGGACTTCAACTCCCAGAATTCCTCCTCTCGCTCTTCATCTTGATGATGTGTGGACGGGCGGGGGGGAGGGAGCTGGAACCGGTTCTAAACGGCACTGTAGATTTGTGGAACCTCTTCTATAAAAGAGGTTAGAACTGGCAGGAACCCACCGCTGGGTATCCCTTAATATATGGTCAGAATCAAGGAACATAGGACATGAGTATCAAACTTGTTGCCGTCATGTGGCATATTACAATGTTTTCTCCCTTCGCGGAGCTGGCGTGGGCGTGGTCTGTGCGTGATGCATCCAGCCCCTGGAATGCCACTTTCACACCCCTGACATAGGACATAGAATAATAGAGTCGGAAGCGATCTCAGAGATTTTCTAGTCCAACCCCCCTGCTCAAGCAGGAGACCCTATACCATTTCAGATAAATGGTTGTCCAGGTTCTTTTTGAAAGCCTCCAGTGATGGAACACTCACAACTTCTGAAGGCAAGCTGTTCCATTGGTTGATTGTTCTCACCATTAGGAAGTTCTCTTTAGTTCTAGGATGCTTCTCTCCTTGATTAGTTTCCATCCATTGTTTCCTGTCTTGCCTTTTGATGCTTTGGAAAATAGTTTGACCCCCCCCCATATCTTCATAGGACTCCCTCAAATATTAGAATAAATATAACCGTAGAACAGTAGACAAAGGTCAAATGCAATAAAAATATGCATCAATGTGGGATCTGAGTATTTTCAGAAACTCAATGAAAAATGAGCCACCGCCAGACAATATGCCATTCTCGGTATTATCAGCATTTGTATGACTATTAAAAACCAAAAAGTTTTAAAACTGTTGTATTCTACAGGTAAAGAAATTAAAATCAAGGCAGGTTAATATTGATCTTTTTCTTGTACCTTTTGTTTTCTCTGGACTGAGTAAACTTTTCTAACACTCCCTTAACAATCTGGTTATTCTTTGTCCCTTCCTAAGATCAGGTCCATATTCTTTCACATTATAGAAAACAAATGTCAGTCATAATTTATTTCAGTCTATGATCAAAATTCCAAAGACAGGTATTTGAATGATGTTTTACTCTTCTTGACAAAATATTTTTGATATTTGTTTGTTTGTTTGTTTTAAAATATAATCTTTGGAACATTTTAAAAATACCTACGGTGTTCAGTATTTACTCAAAGTATTTACCATTTTGGTAAGGCAAGGGTTCCCCCCCTTATATACGTGCTAGTCATTTCTATTTTTCTACTTGCATTTTTACATGTTTTCGAACTGCTAGATTGTCAGAAATTGGGACAAGTAACAGGAACTCATCCCGTTACATGACGCTAGGAATCCAAACTGCTGAACTGCCGACCTTCTGATCAACAAGCTCAGCATCTTAGCCACTGAGCTACCGTGGCCCTCATTTATAATTTTAGACAGATGCTGAATAGAAAATATATACTGCTTGAAGCAACTGAAACAGTTTTGCAGTATAAAGGATATTGTTCATACTATTTGCCTCATCCAGTTCTGGAAATTCCAGCAAGAGGGATAAAGAGAGCTTAGTTGTTTGTGTTTTTTTCTGTGCGTTACATGGTATATACTGACAAGGAAATGGCTTCATACTAGTGCTTGACAATTCAGAGTCTTAAATGCTTGGCCATGATTCAAAAATTTAAATGATTTTCTATAAGTGTCCTAGGTTCTTCTCACTTCTATTCATAAACTCTCAGATTTTTCTGATTACCTCTCCTTTTCTATTTTCTTTTTCTATTTTCATCTATATACAGTGGTATTTTGGTTTTCATCGTTAATTGGTTCTGAGAGGTACTATGAGTACCAAACAAATTTTTCCCATAGGAATAATATAATGAGTCACAAGATAGCTGACATCAACAAGTTCTAGCTTGGGCATTGAGTACTAAACAAATGATGAGTACCGGGACAACATTTATAGATCAAAATGCTTTGAGTATCAAATTTGATGAGTTTCAAAACAGTTGAATACCAAGGTACCATTATACTGCTACTTTCTCTACTATTCCTATTGTGTGCCCAATTGAGTCTTCTAATTTTATTGGTGGTGTACTGAAATCATATTCATACAGTCGCCCCAAACACCCCCCTCACAAGTATCCATATGCAATCATCAAACACATACTGAGAACACATGTATTTGTATACAATAATTCTTTTTCTTACACACACAGATGTGTATGGTATGTATGTGCGTTTGTGTATAAACACACACACATATCATAGTGCAATCACTATTTTTTTCCATTAAAAAAATATTGTCCTTAGGAATGTTCAAATATCATACATTAAACAAGTAAAGGTTTA
Organism: Thamnophis sirtalis; assembly: GCF_051295495.1. Taxonomy (NCBI): domain Eukaryota; kingdom Metazoa; phylum Chordata; class Lepidosauria; order Squamata; family Natricidae; genus Thamnophis; species Thamnophis sirtalis. The sequence continues at coordinate 98,983,121 of NW_028261385.1, read as the reverse complement.
AAAGAAATGATAATGAATTTTAACATTTAATATAATTTGTATAATAAGTTGTATATGAAGTCTGGCCTGACTTTGTCCATGAAATCTATTTTTTATTAAGACAGAAAGAGAGCGAAATCAGAAATCATGCTTCTTAATTCAATAGATTGCCTAGGCAACTTATCTTACTGGCTTTGCTCTTCTGCAGGTTTTACTGTGGTCAGCCAATAAAGTATTTGAGGAACTGACTGACATCGAAAGACAATTCCACAAATCTTTTTACACAGTGAGAGCGTATTTGAACTGTGACAGGTATTCAGTGGGTCTTCTGGATATGAGTAAGCAAAAGGTAAATTGTGCCTAAGTGTGGCTCAGTATAAACTTGTCTATTTCATGTCCTCTTCCATTTACATCAAAATGTTTGTGCAGCAAAATCAGAATGAAACAAACAAAATAGTGCAACATTGACATTGCTATTATCTACTATACTTCAAAATATTCCCCTAACATATTTAGTTTTGATAGAGAGAATATTTGTAGCTCCAGATTGAACTGTGGGGTCCTTGGTACTTTCTTAGCTTGTTGGTTTTCTTGCAGAATTTCATTACCAAACTAGATAACACATCAGTGCAAGAGCAACCAAGTATAGAGAGTATTAAGGACTCAATATTTAGTTTCATAAAGTGATCTTCCTGCACACAAATTTTATGCTCTGTCATTGAAATACACCATTTGCCTGCCACAGTTTCCTACAGAACTGTGCAAGTCAAACATTTTTTTTGAACATTTCCCCAATTTCGTATCAGTTTATTGGTTAAATTCATTTATTATTTCCATGCCAGTGGCAATAGCTCATCTTTTCCACTGGAGATGATAGGGATGAAAGTTGGGATTTTTCATATGCAAATATCATGTACTTAAATTTCAGGATTTACTTGAGTTACTTGGATTTCAACAAGGGAAAAATGATGCAAATATTCAAAACAGACTCCATTATTACACAGATGTGTAATTGTGAACCTATTCCACCAGAATCTATCATACAGTGCTAAAAATAGTCCCAGAAAGAATATCTGTTTGGAAAAGATATTTCTCCCAACTAAAAAAGTATATTAGGAAGAGTTTTATTTTTTAAAATGTATTTCTCTTACAACTTTTATTTCACTTTCTAGGAATTCTTTGATTTGTGGCCAGTACTAATGGGTGAAGTTCCACCTTATTCAGGACCTCGGACTCCAGATGGCAGGGTAAGTTACTAACCAGATAAGTAAGTAAGTAAGTAAGTAAGTAAGTAAGTAAGTAAGTAAGTAAGTAAGTAAGTAAGTAAGATCTTTATTACGGTCAAAGACCAGCAATATACATTTGTCTTTACACTATATTAAAAATACTAACATTAAAATATAATTAAAAGTATTTACATTAAAAGTGGATAATAACATTATGGTCCAAAGATTGTTAAAGGTACGTCCAGATAAAGATAATTGGTACAAGATGGTACTATACTGTAGCCAATTTTTTCCTTATGGACATTGCAGCAGCACAGTACTTTGCCACTGCATACGTGGTAACCGGGTTAGTGTCCTGGAGGAGAAAGCCTAGATAAAAATTGTCTGCCCTCCCTGGCAATCTCTCTAATAAGGGGAGAATATATGCAGACCTACAAGCTCTGTATAGCTCGCAGTGTAATAGTATATGTGAATTATCTTCCACTTCTCCTTTACCACATATACAAACGCGTTTGGCTATAGGTGTTCTCTTATACCTGCCCTGGAGGAGTGCTGAAGGAATTATGTTAAATCTGGCTCTGAAGAAAGCTATTCTTTGTTTTGGAGAGATCAGGTCATTTAGATATCTTGCCGATTCCCACACACCCTGTTTGATTCTGTCCCTACTGTGGAAAGGCAACCTATTTAGTTCTTCTTGGAACTCCATGTCCCTCATTCTATTGATTACTACTTGCTTTGCTTGCTCAAAGCCTAGGGGCACTAAGAATAATGGTGAGAGCCCATTAGAGCCCAGCTTGTGATCAATTTGGAATCAGCCTTTTACCGCCTTTGCCAGGGTCCCCCGGGATGATAGGAATTCGGAGGACCTGTACGGGCCATGAATGGAGGGAAATCAACACCTTTTGCCGATCGCGGGCTTTAGACCTTGCCGGTGAGCGCAGCGGCCGCAGCGGCAGCGGCCGCATGGACATGGTGGAAGCGGAGGCGACGGAGGGCGTTCCGCGGCGGCTTCGGCGGCCTCGGCAGCGGCTGGGCACCCTTGGCGGCGAGTATAGCGGTCTCACGGTGGCACAGGGAGCGGAGACGATTGAGGGCGTTTCGCAGCGGCTTCAGCAACGGCGGGGCTTTGCGGCCCCTTTTTTACAAGCTCTGAAGCCTGACGAACAGCTTGGCGGACAGCTCGGAGAGTTTGGGGAATTTATGGTGATTCTGACTGGGCTGATTATTTATCATCGTTGTTTAGAGTTGGGGAATTCAAACGGAGGCCTGGTCCGGCCTTGGCGAAGCGGGCGGCTGATTGGGTGTGCCGTAGCTGGAGCCTTTTCCGGATGCCTCCCCCCCTCCCCCATATTGAACTCAGCTTTACAGCGACACCATTGCTTTCAACAACATTGCTCCCCTTACCAATACTGTCCCTTCTACCAATGCTGCTACTGGTACTGTTACTACTCTTTCCAGCAACATAACCCCTTGTTCCAGCATTGTTTCCTTTACCAACGCTGCCTTATTTTTTCGACGCTGCTCTTCCCATCAACGCTGCCTTTTTACCAACATTGGTTCCCTGCCGCCTCGGACTCTGCTTACCAGATTTCCCTCACCTATAGACCTAGGCCCTATGTGCCTGTCTGTCTTAGCCCTGACTATTACCATCATTACTACTGGTGCCTATCCCCAGAAGGAAACTTTGGTCTGGGCTGTGGATGGATAGTTGATGGCAACAAACTGAACTCGCACTTAAAAACTTTTTAATCAATTGCGCAACTATTTTAACTCTCACTCTTTCTTTGCTCTCATCTTTTTCTTCTTTCTTTGTATGGGCCATGCATGAGGTACGTATGAGATGAATGAATGTCCCACTTTTATATTATATTGTTGTAAATTTTGTGTTTTTAACTATTACGTGGGGATTGTTTGGGGGAGTGTATGAGTATGTGTGATTCGGAGGACCTGCCGGGAGTTGCGGGGGCTATGGGGGTGGTTGAGGGGACCAGAGACACGGGAGAGGGTCGGGGTATTGCGGTCGTAACAGGGAGGGGCAGATACGGCGGGGACTTCAGGGCAGGCCATTACCGGGGAAGGAGGGTTCGCTACATTACAGAGATCCCTCCTTCCGGCCCTGGGAGTCCCACTCCGAGACCAGATGGCGTAAGTAGTCAGGACCCTGGTCTCAGGCTGTTGTCGCTAAATGCCAGGTCTGTTGTCCATAAAGCTCCTCTCGTCCGGGACTTAATTTTAGACGAGAGGGCAGACCTGGCATGTATTACTGAAACCTGGCTGGGCCCAGAGGGAGGAGTCCCCCTTGTAGAGCTGTGCCCAGAAGGATTTCAGGTGCTGCATCAGCTGAGAGCCCAGGGAAGGGGTGGAGGTGTGGCCGCCGTTATCCGGGAGTCGTTAGTTCCTCGTAGGGTCCCTGCTCCGGAGATTGTCGGGTGTGAGTCTTTGCTGTTAAAGTTGGACCTCAAGGGTCAAGTGGGGTTGCTGCTAACGTACCTGCCTCCCAACAGCGTTGCAGCAGCCCTCCCCTCGCTCCTCGAGTCGGTAGCCGAGCTGGCAGTTGAGTTCCCTAGGTTGATGGTCCTGGGGGACTTTAACTTGCCATCGCTCGGTGAAAACTCTGATGGGGCGCAGGAGTTCATGGCTTCCATGACAGCCATGGGCTTGACCCAAGTAATTCGAGGCCCAACCCACTCAGCGGGACACATGCTTGACCTTGTATTTCTCTCGGAGCAGTGGATTTACGATCTTGGTCTGAGGGGGAGCGACATCATACCCCTGTCGTGGTCAGACCATTGCCTACTGAGGCTCGACTTCCGGAGGCCAAACCCCCACTGTAGGGAGGAGGAACCGACCAGGTGGTTCCGCCCCAGGCGTCTTATGGAACCATCAAGGTTCCAGACAGAGCTTGGGGTTATTCCTGACACTTTCGCCCACAGTCCGGTGGAGACTCTGGCTGCTGCGTGGCACTTGGCAGCGTCAGAGGCCCTCGACCAGATTGCGCCACTGCGGCTCCTCCGAGGCGGCGGATCCCGGAGACCCCCTTGGTTTACCGAGGAGCTCCGGGAGATGAAGCGCCGGAGGAGATGCCTAGAGCACCGTTGGAGGTCCGATAAGTCCGAATCGAACCGAGCAATGGTAACCACCTGCACCAGGGAATATACTAGGGCACTTAGGGCAGCAAAAAGATCGCACATAGCCACCCTGGTTGCATCCGCTGAGTCCCGCCCAGCCGCCCTGTTCAGGATAACCCGCTCCCTACTGAACAAAAGGGAGACGGGGGAACCCCTGCAGGGCAGAGCTGAAGAATATGCCCAATTCTTAGCGGACAAAATTGCTCGGTTTCAGTCGGACTTGGACTCCACACCTGCAGTTCCAGCCGAGGCACAGGGGGATCAAGGAGAACAGCTCTGGGTTGAGTTTCAGGACGTTACCCCCGGGGATGTGGACAAGGCCATGAGAGCTGTAAGTTCCTCCACCTGTGTTCTGGATCCGTGTCCCTCATGGCTGGTTGTTAACTGCAGTGAGGTGACACGAGGCTGGATCCAGGCGGTTGCAACCGCCTCCCTTCGGGAGGGGAACTTCCCCGCCGCACTGAAAGCGGCGGTGGTGAGACCCCTCCTGAAGAAACCATCCTTGGATCCAGCTGTCCTCAACAGTTATCGTCCGGTCTCCAACCTTCCCTTCCTGGGGAAGGTTGTTGAGAAGGTGGTGGCCTTCCAGCTCCAACGGTCCTTGGAGGAAGCAAACTACCTAGACCCCTTCCAGTCAGGCTTCAGACCCGGTTACAGCACAGAAACCGCTTTGGTCGCATTGATGGATGATCTTTGGAGAGCCAGAGATGAAGGACATCCCTCCATCCTGGTCCTCCTTGACCTCTCAGCGGCTTTCGATACCATCGACCATGGTATCCTTCTGCGACGACTGCGGGAGGTGGGAGTGGGAGGCACCGTGCTACGGTGGTTCTCCTCCTACCTCTCGGACAGGTCGCAGTCGGTGTTAGTGGGAGGGGAGAGATCGTCCCCAAGGCCCCTAAATTATGGGGTGCCGCAGGGCTCGGTCTTATCCCCCCTACTATTCAACATCTACATGAAACCGCTGGGAGAGATCATCCGCAGGCACGGGATCAGATACCATCAATATGCGGACGATACTCAACTGTATCTGTCCGCCCCGTGCCAAATCAATGAAGCGGTTGACGTGATGGGCCGGGGTCTTGAGGCCGTTATGGACTGGATGAGGGTTAACAAGCTTGTGCTCAACCCAGAAAAGACCGAGTGGCTGTTGTGTTTCCCTCCCAAAGATTTGGCCAATATTCCAACACTCAGGCTGGGGGGTCAAATTCTACACCCCTCAGAGAGGGTCCGCAACTTGGGAGTCCTCCTGGATCCACAGCTGTCATTCGACCATCATTTAACGGCTGTGACCAGGGGGGCATTCGCCCAGGTACGCCTGGTGCGCCAGTTGCGACCCTACCTGAACCGGGAGGCCCTCACAACAGTCACTCGGGCCCTTGTGATCTCTAGGCTGGAATACTGCAATGTGCTCTACATGGGGCTGCCCTTGAGGAGCATCCGGCGACTTCAGCTAGTGCAGAACGCAGCCGCGCGAGTGATTGCGGGTGCACCCCGATTCACCCGCATAACACCTATCCTCCGCGAGCTGCGCTGGCTACCTGTCGATCTCCGGATGCGCTTCAAGGTGCTATTAATCACCCATAAAGCCCTACATGGCAGTGGATCTGGATACTTGAGAGACCGCCTTCTGCCAATTACCTCCCTACGACCTATAAGATCCCATAGATTAGGCCTCCTCCGCATTCCATCGGCCAGCCAGTGTCGGCTGGCAACCACAAGGAGGAGGGCCTTCTCAGCAGTAGCCCCGACCCTTTGGAACGAGCTCCCCGTGGAGATTCGTACCCTCCCCACCGTCCAGGCCTTCCGCACTGCCTTGAAGAACTGGCTCGCCCGTCAGGCCTGGGGATAAGAATCGCTACCCCGCCCGAATGATGAATGGATGTTGCTTACTATTTTATTATATGTTGTTGTCTTAATGTTGTATTCCCCTCTCCCTGGTTTTCTGTGAGCCGCCCTGAGTCCCCTCAGGGAAAAGGGCGGCCTACAAATACTAATAAAACCTAAACCTAAACCTAAACCTAATTTCCTGTTTCCAGGGGGAAGGGAAATTGTCAGTCAACACTAGTGGGGACAGTCCCTCTGGAAAGAAATGCATTTTAAGCCAATAAATGACCATCATCTTCCAGGCTCTTACTTGAATTTGAGGCATGCCTGTCTCAATTCTTAACTGGGCATTTGGAGTTCCATTGGGAGCAGCTAAGATGGCTCACAGGAATTTTGTTTGAATAGTTTCTAACAAATCTCTCTTTGCAAGGATTCCCGTTTGTGCCCCGTAAATAATTTGTGCCAATGTTTTGGCCTCAAAAAGTTTTAAGGCAGCAGATACTAACTGTCCTCCACCTGTATAAAAGAAATGTTTGATTGCATTTGAGGACCTAATGGCTACTTGCAATGTGTGATCCAGGTGAGCCTTCCATGTCCCTAGCGAGTGGAAAACCACACCAAGGTATCTAAATGTTCTAACCTATTCCAAACTATATCCTTCTATTTGCCAGGAATATTGGCATGGTCTTTTAGCAAAAACTAAAATTTTTGATTTATCGAAGTTAAGGACCATCTTGTTTTGCCTGCAATAGCCGAGTGTTGCCCTAATTGCTCTCTTCAGTCCTATGGGGATTGTGAAATGATAGCGGCGTTATCAGCATATAAGAGAATTGGCACTTTGCGTTGTGCTAGGTTAGGAGGATGGAAATCCGGGTTCTGTAAAAGCTCAATCAGGGGATTAATATAGAAGTTGAAGAGGGAGGGGGACAGGATGCAACCCTGCTGTACCCCTTTTTGTACCCTTACTGAGCCGGTTAAACTCCCTTGGGGATTGCACCTCACTTTCAGGGTGGAATTGGCATACAATTTTTGTATGAAGAAGAAGAGGCATTTATTGATAGTGGTGCATTTTAACTTCTCCCAGAGGGTGATCCTGGATATTGAATCGAAGGCCTGTTTAAAATCCAGGAAGGCCACAAAAAGAGAGGATTTTTTTTAATGTGTGTATTTTTGTACTAAATGGTGGAGTACCAAGATATGATCCACCGTCGATCTTCCTTCCCTAAAACCGGCTTGTTCGTCTTTGATTATTTCCCCTGAAATTAGCCAATCTTGAAGTTTATAATTACTAACCAGATAAGATATCTTTCTCTGTTGGCTGTCCTATTATGAATGTCAACTCTGATTTCTATTTTTTGTAGGAAATTGCCTTTTATAAGGTCATTGATTATATTTTACATGGAAAGGAAGAAATTAAAGTTATCCCGTAAGTAAAGTAAAATAATTGCAGGGGGGTAATTATGATACAAAGTTGTATGCAATCAATTCCGTCAATCCAGTCTACAGAATGTTGTTGTTCAGTCTGACTCTTCGCCACTCCATGGACCATAGCAGAACAGACCCCCTGTCGCAGTGGTGGGATTCAAATAATTTAACAACCTGTTCGGACAGAGTCAGGATGGCTGTTGTGGGAGTCGTAGCCCATCTCTATCCTCCTGCTCCACCGCACATGCTGGACAATACTCGCCCAACGGCCAACCTGACCCTGGGCAAACTGGTTGTTAAATTACCTCCCCACCCCACCCACTATCAAACTAGAGCCTGGGCACAGTGCTGCAATTGAGAAATGGGCAATGGAACAGCTGACACAAGGGGAGGAGAAGGAGCAGGGAGAAGGAAGAGGAAAAGGGAACTTCTCCTTCCCTTGTGCTGTCCACTCTGTTGCAGAGGTGAAATGCTACAGTTTGGGCCAGTTCGCCCAAACCAGTAATAAAAAATGGTACTGGTTTGCAGAACCGGCAGTAAAAAATGCTACTGGTTTGCAGAACCAGTAGTAAAAAATACTAAAAAAGTTTTTTAAAAGTTTTGATGATCGCACATCACACAGCCAAAATCGGGTGTGTGTATCCATTTTTGCTCCCAGCAGGCTTCCCTGATAGCAGGGAGTGGGTAATTTAACAACCGGTTAATCCGAATCGGTGCAAACTGGCTGAATCCCACATTGCCCTGTCCTCCACTGTCTCTTGGAGTTCATCTAAATTCATGTTCATTGCATCAATGATACTATCTAACCATCATTCTACAGAATACAAAATCATTTTTAATAAAGACTAAAAAAAAAAAAATCAGTGTGTTGTTGTGAGTACCACCCCCTCGGTGGTGCCCTCTAATGTGTTGAAATTGTATTTCCATCAACCTCATTAATTGAGAATTATTTGGGAATTTCTAGAGTTATAGTCTTTGCATCAGGAGAGCCTCAAGCTGAGAAGAAAGAGTTGGAGTGTTGTGACTGAGCTCAAATGTTCCCTCACTTATGAAGATAATTAACTCCCAACCTAACATGTTTTACACCTTTTTATGAGAATAAGTAATACACTGCCTCTCTAATGGGTGAGAAATGAGGTTCTTTTAAAAAATATATAAATGTATGAATTAAAGCACAGATGCCACAATGAATCTTTAGCTAATAGCAAGACTACCATGTAAGTTAAGATAAATATAGATATTCTAAAAGTATCAATGAAGAAAATTAAGCTGAAAATGTATTTACTGCTAAGACACTCCAATGTAACTGTAGACCAGGGATGTCAATCTCAAGGCTTGCAGGCAACTCATGGGATGCTTAAATATGGCCCGCAGGGCCGCCCTGGAAACAGTGAAGGACCAGCTTACAGTGCCTCTGTGAGAAAAAATGAGCTCTGTTTCACTGGCAGAGGGTTGCAGGAGGCCTCTGCAGCCAAAAACTGAGCTTGGGACCCTGTTTTTGCTGGCAGAGTGCTCAGGCCACCACAGGATCCCCTGACATGAGTGATATTGAACTGGCAATGCCCATTCTGGCCATGCCCACCCTGAGCCCCTGAGGTCAAACACAACCCTGATGCGGCCCTCAATGAAGTCGAGTTTTACACCCCTGCTGTAGAGTAAAGGGAAGGGAAGAAGTAATATAAATCATCTTGGCATAGAGTCATAGTCTCTTAAGCACTATGCATTAAATAACAGGATCAACTGGAAGTTATCTGGATAAGTAAATGTGTCAGTGACATTGCAGATATATAAATGGATTAGACAGGGCCATGTGTTCTGTGATGAACTAGATATCCTATCAGAAACATATCCAAATAATATACTCTAAAATGATTTTAAATAGGAAATAATTCATTCTCTCATACAAACTTATGTAATTCCTTTCTGAGGAATTAAAATGAACCTGTTCAATATTTCACATATTTAAAACTCTGAAAGATCAAACTGGCTGGAGGAGATAATTACACAACCAATAGAATTAAAACTGGAACTATTCTTATTAGGAATTATCACATGGAACTATGAGGGGGGGAAATCAAACATCTAATACTACATGTAATAACGGCAGGAAGAATCACATATGCACAAAACTGGACAAACAAAAATACACCAACAGAAGAAAACATGATTTAAAAAGTACTAGAATGCATCAAAATGGACAGACTCACAAAGGAAATAAAAGACAAAAAAGAATCAGAGTACTATTTAGTATGAAATGTATGGTACAAATGGCTAGAGGAAAGATGCAAAGAATAAGAAAGCAATAAAAAAATGAAAAAAGATTAAGAGATTAGAAAATAAACACAAAACCGCAGAATTAACAAGGGGAGGGGAAATGTAAGATAGATTGTATATAAAATAGTATGGAATAAGAAATATAAGAGAAATATATGTATATAGAAGAACACATGAAAGATATGTAAAAACATACGCACATACATACATAAATATATAGGCATATATATAAAGGTATATATGTATGGATAAAAGGAGTATAATGGATATTTAAATATGTAGAAATGTAGCAAAGATGATATGAATGTTTATTAAAAATAAATTTTTTGGGAGAAAACCCTCTGAAAGATCAACTTTTGTGCCACAATTTTTTATGATGTTTTCATGTTTTCAAGTTAATACCTATAAAACATATTGGTTTATTTCTGAAAATGGTGAAAATGCAGCCATATCTACACTTCATTAGGAAGTCATTCGTTGTTGTTCCTTCCCTCAATTAATTGTTCAAATTCACAGTTTTATGTAAAAATCCTAGACTACTTTAAAAAGCATGTAAAGAAAGAACAGGAAAGTACATTTCACGGTTGATTAAGTGCATTCCTTTTCTATCCAAGCCTAATTTTTCATGGTTTTTTTTTTCCATTTAGAAATCCCAAGGAAGATCACTGGGCACTGAGTAGCGGCCTCCCTACTTATGTAGCAGAAACTGGTTTTGTAAGTATTTATGTTGACCTCTTTGCATAACTCAAGTGTACTTTGGCCAAGAACTAAAGATCTATGTAATAAATTCTTCAAGGATAATCTGGGCTTATTTTCCCAGATAGGAACTATATTTGAATCAAAGAGAAGTTTCAACAGCCACTCATGGTATGAGGTTGGCCTGAATTTAAAAAAAAAAAAAGAAATATGTATAAATTCTTGGATCACAGCCATAATATGTCAATCATATGTACTTTCAGTTTTTATTTAATTTTCAAAATAGCAAAATATACTGTACATTGACATATTTTTTCCACAATTTTTCAGATTTGCAATATTATGAATATAGCAGCAGATGAAATGTTTACATTTCAGGTATTGTAAAACTGTTCATAAGAGTTTTATATTTGCTCTGCTGGTGCCAGGTGTGAACAATGAGCAGAGTTGAAACATCTATTTTATCATGTTGTGCCTATAACACAGTCTGGCAACCTATCCCTGGGCACAATTAGATAAAATTACTAAGAACTTAGGGAGGGTCAATCCTAGCCTTTTTGAAGTTGTGCTATGACTCCAGTCTAATTTGGGGCTTGATCCCTCCTCCCTGCCAGGCTGGGTGCTTTCCAACATCTGGCAAAGGGATTGTCTATATCAGGGCTGTCAAAATCGCAGCCTGTGGGCCGAATGTGTCATGTGCTGGCCATGCCCATCCCCGGCTTAGCAAAGGGAGGGGGAGTCATGATATGTCACATGATGCTGCTGCGACAATGCGAGTTTGATACCCCTGGTCTATATGAAAAGACAACGAAATATTCTTGAAATCTTTTGATTTCAGGCTAAGGTTTTTACATATTTTGGCAAGCTAACATGGTTTCCCTTGCCCCCAATTGATGTTGGGAGCACTGTTTAAGACATTTCCCGGTCAAAAGAATTAGCTGGTGGCATCACCATTGCATGGGGGACACCCATGGGGCTTCTTTCATGTCCCTGTCAAAGAGCTGGAGTGAATGATGGGAGTTCACCTCACCACACAACAGCACTTGAGTCTCAAACATAGGCTTGCAAAACTCCAACCCAGCATCCTAACCACATGACCCACTGCGTTCCTTACTAACATGGTCAAAGTTCTCAGATTAAAGAGCAAATCATCTAGGGCACATCAATTTCTCTATTTCTATGAAAATCATGTTAAAAAGAAAACATTGCACACAACATTTGTTTTAGTAACACATTTGTGTTGTATAAATAGTTTTATTATTGCTAGATCTTCAGATTAGAGCTAGATCTGTTTAATACTGACATGCTGGTGTTTTAAGAAAGGCCCTGTTGATGAATCAGGATGGATCATCAAAAATGTTCTCTCAATGCCAATCGTCAACAAAAAAGAAGAAATTGTAGGTGTTGCTACATTTTACAACAGAAAAGATGGGAAGCCATTTGATGAACAGGATGAAACCCTAATGGAGGTAGGCATAATTAATGGATATGAAAATATAATGTGTGTTTCCCATATAATAGTTGATACAATTCTGCAGTGGCTAATTTAACTTCCAGTGTGGCAAACAGAATAAACCAACCCATTCAGCACAGTTCCATTTTTGTTGTTGCCTTCAGTTTTGACTTGCTATAGCAGATAAAGAAACATTGGGCTGAGAACATCTAGTGAATAAAATTAAGATTCATATTATAAATGGAGTTTTCATATTATTCCTATTATACCTCTCCTTTGTAGATCCTTTCATGTGCCAGATGGTACCTCACTTCTTTCTTTATATTAAACTTGAACTGTCCATTGGCCATATTCTAAGGAATTTTGGAAGTTGCAGTCCTCTAAATGTCCTCAAACACATTTGTAGGATACCAGTTTTGGAAAAAGCTTTTCTTTTCTATTATTCTGATATCTTTCACATATCTAAACTTCCATTCTTCCTGTTTCCTTTTATCTTTCACTTTCTTTGCCTCATGTGTAATTTCTTTTTATTTTAAGTTCAAATTCTATTTGGGGCTCCTTATCAAAGAAATAGTCCCATAACTTCCTGGATGAGTTATTGAGTTTGCACAGTCAACATTATTAACAGATTATGAGTGAACAGAACAGCACCATCAATCCCGCTATCCAAAAATCTTTTTTATATTGCCGCCAGATTGTTGTTTCTTTTTAATTTTCTATTCTCTGGCTTCAATCAATGAAGATAACCACCTTGAACACTTCATTTTCACATGAAAAGGATGGCAGTGATATACAAATCCAGGGGGAAAAATAATATTCAAGAGTATTAAAAATTGAAAGCTCAAAGAAAAATAAAATGGTCAGGTCAAAAAGGAGATCCGCTTCAGTTTAGTAATAACATATTTCTGTTTTGTTTTTGAAGTCCTTAACACAGTTTCTGGGCTGGTCTGTGCTCAATACTGATACTTACGATAAGATGAATAAACTGGAGAATAGAAAGGACATCGCACAGGATATGGTGCTTTACCATGTACGATGTGACCAGGAGGAACTTCAACAGCTCTTGGTATGGCTTTTAAAGATTTGGCTCTATTCTAATCCTCTTTATTCCTTATTTCTTGATTAATTCTATTTTAACCTTTAAGGGATTGAGAACTATTTGGATCTTCAGTGCTACAAGATAAGACCGGTCATTAAGCATCATTAGATAGCAAGCATTGAACAAGGTTGGGGTTTGTTTGTTGTTTGAAATCATTTAATTGTCAGAAAAAATATGTTGATGGTACTGGGAGGTTGCAAGTTTTAGCCACCTGCTGCTTTAGATTCCAAAATATGTATGCTCATAACTTCAACATGCCTGTGTTTTTCCACAGCCAACAAGAGAGAGGCTTGGCAAAGAAGTGAACGAATGTGAAGAGGATGAACTGATAGAACTTGTAGTGAGTATCAATTGTTGTGAGTGCTTTATTATGGCATCATGCCCTTCTTTTAAAGATTACAGCTCTAAACTGGGAAACCTTTTATTCTGTTGCACATTACATAAGATAATATTATAGAAGTAGATAATGATGTCCTAAGATCATAGTCCTAAGGGTAGGGCAAGGAAAAATGGGTGGGAACTAATAGAGGGAAATCCAACCTGGAGCTAAGGAGAAATTTATCTACTCAGTCAAACAGCTTGCTTCCTGGGGCTATGGGTGCTCCATCACTGGAAGTTTCCAAGAGAAGTTTGGACAACCATTTATCCAGGATGAAATAAGGACTCCCGCCTTGGGCAGAGGGTTGTACTAGAAGACACCAAGGTCGCTTCAATCCCCATGATTTTATGTCTTTCCTGATATGTCTCCTCTACTACATATAGTGTGCTTCAGCTAAGGAAATATCAATTGTTATTTTTTTATTTATAATGTATTAAACAAAGGCCATACAAGGCACACACCAAAATATTGACCCTATTCATCACAGATGTTTTTCTAATGAAAACTCACGTCAATATTTTACCCATGGGTTTTTATTAGGAATCTAATCTATAAACTATGATAGTAATGCTGTATCTTTAATTACTGCTGTAAATGTGATTGGTTGCTGTTTCCTCAAGCGGCCATAAGATGGAGCCAGAATGACTGTTAGATGCTGATTGTTGGATGATGGTTGTAAATGTGTCATGTATTGATCAGCGTGAATTACTGTGAGTTTTGCAAATGTTAGTGACTTTTGTGTACTGAGCTATTTATATAATTCTGGACTGTGTTTGTTGGATCACCCCTTTACTGCGAACGTTGATGACTGACTGTCTTAACCGTGTATGAATTGGACTTTGCATACCTCTATGTCCACAGAAGTACAACACTATCTGTTTTACAATTCAGTGTCTCCGTATGCTGGTTTATGTGTTCTTCTACACCGCTCTCACTACGCTTCTCTGCACGCACTCATTCTCCTAACGGGGAGCTTACCTAACACTTCTATTGATATAATGAAAATTGTTTGCAAAAATTATTAATTTCAGCAAAGCATTTCCTCTAAGAAAATTCTCTAAAACCGTGATGGTGAACCTATGGCATGCGTGCCCAAAGTGGCATGCAGAGCCATGTCGCCTGGCATGCGTAGTGTTTCCCCTTCCTTTTCCGGGTTTCTGGCATGCATGTGCGCACAATGATCATGTGTGTGGCAGTGCCAGAAACTAGAAGAGCTGGTCTTCCATTTTCTGGCATGACCATACGTGCCAGCCAGCTGACTAGCTGGCCACTGTGCATGCCGGAAACTGGAAGTTCATTTTCTGGCACACGCATGGCCCCTGGGCAGCTCCTCTTCCAGGTTGTATCCCGTACAAGCGTGCATGCATGCACACAGTGCCAGAAAGGTTCACCATCACTGCCCTAGAACTTTCCAATTTCACTTATTGACATGTTTTGCATGAAGAAACAACCTCATCTCAGGCAATATAGATTTATCACTAATATGCTATAATCCCTGAAGGAAAAAATATTCCACATTTTTACAAAAGCAAACACATTACAGAGGAAAACACTGACCTCATCTGTCCCTAGCGGCCATAGAATACAGATATTGGTCATGGGTCACTGCAAGAATGCATATGCATATGCTAACATATGGATGCACTATTGATGTGGAATGGCAGGAAACCAGACACCCGGAAACAGGCAAGAGTTATTTAAATGATTAAATAACAGTTATTTAAATGCAACACAAATGTCATCAAGAATCCAGATCGAAAAACTGGCTATGAGTAGCCTTCCTATCTGGCCATATCACTGTGAGATTGTAGATCATCACAAGCTCTGATCAATTGCAAAAAAAAAAAATTAATGACAGGCAATGGATCTGCAAAAGGTTTGCTTAATTAACCACAGCTTACATAAACTGCAGTTCCATTTTTGCAAACATGAGCAAATCAAAATCTTGGAAAAGTAAAATGAAATGCTGGCAAGGCTGTTTTGCGGGAGAGAAATTGAATAGAAGTCTATCTAAACTAAGTTTAGTTTGGTGTATTCTGGTTATAGCATTGTTTGCTAACTCATGAAGTAGCATTAGATGCAAGCATAGTCACTCTTTTTATGCCATTTCAGAGAACAAAATTTGTTGCTTCCACTCTGGAATCTAAACTAGAAGTGCTATTCTTTTTTGCCCCCAGAAAGAAATGCTTCCAGATCCTGAAGAATGTGAAATTTATGCCTTTCACTTTTCAGATTTTGAATGGACTGAACTTGATCTTGTAAAATGTGGCATTCAAATGTATTATGAGCTTGGAGTGGTGAAAAAATTCCAAATTCCACAGGAGGTAAATGGTAACTTTTTTGCAGGCCCTTCTTCAAAGCTGAAGATTTATTTTTATTTTTAAGAGTAATGAGCACGCTGTGGCTTTGCACTCATCCTTTATTAGGTGGACAGTGGCATATTGAACTTTCTACAAATGAATTGTCTTTTTAAAAGGGATTTGTCTGCTTGCATTATATCCCATATTTCTTTCAGTAGTTCAGATTAATCTCCAGATTATCCCAATGTCATCTGGTGGGCTTCCCTGTCTGAGAGTAGAATTAAACCTGGTCATAGGCCAACACCTTAGCCATTCCACCAAGGTGATACAAAATAAAGCAAAATCAAAAATCTGTATAGAAAGGGAACAGGAAATCAGATACGCATATATACGGAAAGTAAATTATCTGAGAGATAGTAGGAGTATCTTAGAATTGTGCGTAGATTTGAAATATCCTGCTCCTTGGGTGATGATTGCCCTTCTCAGTAGAACCAGAACCCATGGGAGATTCCAGCTGGCCAGACTTTCTGTACCCAAAATCTCTAATTGCAATTTATAGGTTCTTCAGTAACGCTTCAGGTAGTTCTCCTCCTTCCATTTTTGAAAGCCAAGATGAGCACAGCATGTTTACATGCAAAGAATCCATCAGCCAATCAGTGTTGGCTAACACTTATTGACTAACTGTGGAGTACAGGGAACTGCCAATCAATCAATACTTGGAAGTTAGCCACAACTGCATACTTGTTTTTGTAAGCTTCCAGCCATGGCATCATCTAATCTGTAGGGTTGCAACAATCTTTTTTGAATCTTCATCAATCTGGAAATTACCTGTGAGAGACAGTTAATAGCATAAATAACTACTAAGCCTAAGGTGGGACTTCCCTGGTAGCCATTTCAGGCTAACATCTTCTAAAACTTCTACAGTTTTGAAACGTATTGGATTCCCAAGATTTAGCAACCAACTGGCCATTGAAGGTGAAGGCCTAGGAGAAAACATGTTTATGCTTTTTGCCTTCCTTAATAACTTGTATACCCTAATGCATTTTATTTAGATTATAAACTCCTTCAAAATTTTAAGTTAACAGTTCAGGTATCAGTGATCCAAATTAATGAATAAAATAAATTATGGGATCACTAAGAAAAAATAGGTACAGGTAGTCCATGATCTAAGACCACAGTTGAGCCCAAAATTTATGTTATTAAGTGAAAATTTGTTAAGTGGCTTTTACCCCATTTTATGACTTTTCTTGCCACAGTTAAGTGAATCACTGTAGTTGTTAAATTAGTAACATGGTTGTTAAGTGAATGTGGTTTCCCCATTGACTTTGTATAGCACAAGGTTGACCACATGTCCCCAGGACAATGCAAATTTCATAAATGTGAGTCAATTGCCAAGCATCTGAAGGTAAATCACATGACCATGGGGTTATTGAAACGGTCATAAGTGTGAAAATGGTCATAAGTCACTTTTTTCACTGCCTTTGTAACTTCGAACTATTGTAAGATGGGAATTCCCTGTAATATATTTCTCCTGAACATCTAAATACCCAAAATTGGATAAGAAACTTTTTGGGGGGGGGTGAGGGATAGTTCCTTACCTCCTTTTGAGAAAATTGTGGCACATAAAACTTGGTTTGCACTGATTAACTCTTTTTATTTTCACAGGTCCTGGTGAGGTTTGTTTTTTCAGTCAGTAAAGGTTACCGAAAGATTACCTATCACAACTGGCGCCATGGCTTCAATGTTGCGCAGACTATGTTCACCCTCCTTATGGTACATCTTTACTAGGTTTTCTTTAGAAACAGTTTCAGTTTAGAGTAGGGGTGTCAAACTCAATTTCATTGAGGGCCACATCAGGGTTGTGTTTGAACTCGGAGGGCTGGGGAGTGTAGCCGGGGGTGGGCGTGGCGAGCTCAACATCACTCGTGTGGTGGCTAAGTGCTAAGGCAAGATTTCCCTGAGATCCTCACTCACTCTCATTATAATCTCCTTCCTTCCTTCTTTTCTTCCTTCCTTTTCCTTTGTCTTTCCACTTTCCCTTTCTCCTTTTCTCCCCTTCTTGGTTGCTCAAATGCAAAAGGGGAAACATTTCTACTTTTGTTTTGTTTTTAGTTTGTTTTGATATCCCCTATCAAAATAGCTCTTGCCAATGAAAACGGAGTGTTCCCCATTTTTAGCCTCAACGGCCTCCTGCAACCCTCGGCCAGCAAAAATGGAGCTGGAACCGGGGGGGGGGGTACACATGCGGCCCTCCTGAGCTCTGTTTTTGCTGGCAGAGGGCTGCAGGAGGCTATCTCAGCCAAACATGGGGTGCAGGGGTGCAAGGGTGCATGCACCCCAAGTTCCATTTTTGCTGGCAGAGGCACTGCAGGCTGGTCCTTTGCTGTTTCCAGGCTGGGCTGGTGGGCCAGCACCCCGCTGGGTGGATCTGGCCTGAGTTTGAGTTTGACACTTTTGTTTTAGAGCCATTTCCAGATATAACTCTTACTTCTACCATTTACTAGATATAATTGTCTTTGCCATTAAGTTCATAACTCTCACCCTACCCTGAAATTCTTAGTTTGTCTAAGTATCTACAATTTTTAGCTCAGAGTTTCCAACCTCATTCTGCTTTAAGAGCCCAGATTCAGATATTCCATCGTTTATCAAGAAATTAGGTGATAAGGGCAGAGGTGGGTTTCAAAAAATTTTTACTACCGGTTCCGTGGGCATGGCTTATTTTATGGGTGTGGCTTGGCAAATTTATGTTTCAGATTGGAGATGGGAAATAAAATATGCTGTAAAACTTTTTTTAAAAAGGCCAAAGAAAGCAGCAACCTGAGCTGCGCCTAGCTGAACGCAGGAGATCTGAAGGGTGGTTTTGTTTGCTGCCTGAGAGCTCCAGGGGAGGCAGCAGTCTGCCAGCTGCCGAGCACCCTGCTCATGAGTAAACTTGCTCACGAGTAAACTGCATATTAGAGGCAGCCGGCAGATCCTGGCATGCTCGCTTGGCTGTTTGCCCAACCCCACCCACCCCCGAACTCACAGGCAGCAAACGAAACTGCCACCTCCTGCCTCTGTGCAGAGGCTTAATCCCACTTCAGAGGCAGTGGTTGCGAAGCCTCAGGGCTCCCTGAGCAGCCCATGGTGCTTACGTGTATGTAGGCACTATGAGGCAGTTGTGTGGATGCACGTGGCAAAGACGAGGCAGGGTGAGCGTCAGAGCGAGCCGGTTCGGAGGTGTGGCCAGCCAGCCATCACTACCAGTTCAGAGACCCTCACCTAATTACCACTATCAGTTCTCCCGAACCGGTCCGAACGGGAGCAAACCACCTCTGGATAAGGCGCTTTATACAGAAATCACAGTCCATAGTATTTAAAGCATTTCGGTAGAAATTATCTTTATTTGGATGCAGATTTAGGAATGTCAAGTTGAGTTACTTAAGCATCCTCAAGGCTTCTGATTCTTAAAATATGCTCAATTACACACACACACTAAAGCAAAATAAAGGCCAAAATGTTAATTACCACTGACTCTGGAAAGAAGTTTGTGGGTTACAAATGGATGGCTGCAAATATGCAAGCTCTTTTAAAAATTTTTGAATTTTAAATGAAAGGTCTACTTTCATTTAATTTTAATGCAAAAAAGCTAAATAGCTTTCAATAAGAATATCAATGGAAATTCAACTTGTATGGGTTTTTTTTTAAAAAAAAACTGTAACAAAATAAAAACTAAATCTGACAGATTTTTAAAAAAATATCCAAGAATATTTTTTTTTAAACTTGTTTTGTATAGACAGGTAAATTGAAGCAGTATTATACAGATCTTGAAGCCTTTGCCATGGTCACCGCAGCTTTGTGTCATGATATTGACCACCGAGGAACCAACAATCTTTATCAGATGAAGTAGGTGCTCTTCTTTTATTATCGACCTAATTTATATTCGGATCTGTTGTTTCAGAATAGATTTCGTATTAAATTCTACAGGCTGCTCCTCCAAAAGTGAAATGATTCTTCGTACATATAAGAAACCCCGCCTGTGTCCACTTACACATTGATGGAGAATCATGTGCAGATTCTCAGTTACAGTTCTACGATTTCCATCTGTTGATTTTAACTGACCTCTACAAACAGAACTTAAGAAATTGCAGTCTGAAACAAATAATAGATTCCTACCATCTTTTGTGCAAACTATGGTAGTTAACAATTTCAGAAACGTTTGGTTTTCCTCTTGCATGCCCACAAGGCTTTCAATTGTGCACAAATAGCACCCAACTCTTCAGGGAGTATTTTAGCTCTTCACCTTCTGCAAAAGCATCTCCAACCATTACAAATTCTTAAAGAGCAAAACTCTTTTTGTGATGACATCCATGCATTCACACAGCTCCTCCCCGCCCCCATACGAGGGAAAGCAACTACACTGATAAAGCCAAGGCCCAGTCTCTTTCCTAGCGGACTCAGCTTTGTAAAAAAGAGGTATTTAAAATTATCCTCATTTCACTTTTTTCTTGAGATCACCGGACAACTTACAACACTAGGCTGCACTTCAGTGAATATTTTTATTTTCTGATAGGCATTCTGGGAAACAAAGATGGTCCTAGGGGAAGAAGGGGTGAATGATGTTTGTTTAGCAACATGATGGCTTTCAATGTAAAAGAAAAGTGAAAAGAGAAAGAAAAATTCTGATGCAGATTTCAGACACCTTAAACCCCCTGGCCACATTTTGTCAACACCTACCAGATGTGGGATGAAATACTTCAGAGGACCACTAGATGGCATCAAAGGGTTTCTTTTTTTTTCTTTGACATACATTAAGTGCTTAGTGAATTGTCTGGGTCAATTTACTTTATACATAATATTAATAACAAATATAATACTATGTATGTGTACACAGTAATAATCTTTCAACTTCTAAGATTAATGTATACATAGTAAATATATTTATATTTATATTATGTTATGTTACATTATATTATATTACATTACATTACATATTATATATGATATGATATGATATGATATGATATGATATGATATGATATGATATGATATGATATGATATGATATGATATTATAATATTATATTATATTATATTATATTATAATATTATATTATTATATTATATTATATTAATTATATTATATTATATTATATTATATTATATTATATTATATTATATTATATTATATTATATTATATTATATTATATTATATTATATTATATTATATTATATTATATTATATTATATTATATTATATTATATTATATTATATTATATTATATTACAGTATACATAATAATATTTCCCCAATTTCTAATTTGTACCTCTATTTTCTAACCCTTAATAAAGCAAATCCCATATTAAGAAGTTTTCTTTCTTTATTCATTAACTCTTGCCCTTTTTAGTATTTCAACTCAAAGGGTTTCTAAATCTTTTTGTAGTCTTCAGATTTTGCAGCCTAGATCTGATAGCTGTAACATTGCTCCTATTTCTGATGGCTTATACCCTCCATAAATATATTTAAAAACTTCAAAAACTACCATTTTAAAAGGCTGAGGCGTTCCTCACATGAATGTATCACTCCTTGCATAAGAAATTATGCAGAAAAAGAATGTTACGGTAAATGTCTAGCTGTTCCATGGTGAAGTATATGCTTCTAAAGTATATTCATATTTAAATATCTGTTTGCTGTTTTTGCTGCTTAGAAATTTTACAGTTGATATTCTCATTGTTTCTGTTATGTGTTGTTTGCATGTTAGCGATAGCGTTGTTAACTGCCTTGGAAGCAATGAATCATAACAAAATGTATCATAAAATAGTTATAATGATATAGCACCGGGATGGCGAACCTATGGCATGCGTGCCACAGGTGGCACGCAGAGCCATTTGTCATGGCACGCAAGGCATTGCCCTGTCAGCTGGCCAGCGCACATGCACACCCTGGCCAGCTGAGTTCAGCCTTTTTTTAAGCCATTTTTCACCCTCCCCAGGCTCCAGAGGCTTTATAGGGGCCTGGGGAGGGCAAAAACAGCCTCCCACCCCCAGAGGCCCTCCAGAGGCTTCAGGAGCTTCCCTGAAGCCTCCGGAGCGTAAAAAAACGGTCCTACATGCAAACTGGAAGTTCGGGACTGGACTTCCACTTTGCTTGTAGGGCCGGTTTAAGCCCTCCAGAGCCTTCAGGGGCCTTCTGGATGCTTCCCTGAAGGCTCCGGAGGACTAAAAACAGCCCTATGAGCAAATTCACTTGTAGGGCCGTTTTTAGTCCTCCGGAGCCTTCAGGGAAGCTCCTGAAGCCTCTGGAGGGCCTACGGGGAGGGGAGGCTGTTTTTGCCCTCCCCAGGCTCCTATAAAGCCTCTGGAGCCTGGGGAGGGCGAAACAAGCATTCAAAAAATGGGAGGAGCACCTGTCATGCGCGCATGCATGCTATGGGGGTTGCACATTACATTATGGGTGCAGCACACCCATGCATGACCCCCCTGTGCTCCCCCCGCTTACGGTACATGAGCCAAAAAAGGTTCACCATCGCTGATATAGCACAACTCAAGGAAATCATCATTTTAATAAAAGCTTTCATTGTCAAAGATTAGAGCAATGTCTGGTTGCTGTTCTTGCACTTCCAGTCCCCAAACAATCATTTACAAGCTTGAGGATAAAAATAAAGAAGTATTTGGCATTCTCGTAATGATTCCATGCTTTAATCCTCCCTGGTGTTTGCTAACAGATCTCAAAATCCCTTGGCAAAACTGCATGGCTCATCCATTCTAGAGAGACACCATTTGGAATTTGGCAAGTTTCTGCTCTCCGAAGAGGTGGGTGACCAATATTTTGAATGGCAGAAGTAATTGGGTGGATCCATGTTTTGCTTTTTATGAAACTGTGATTCGTAATAGACACAATTCAATTTTTGATTGGAATTTGCACCAATTACAAAGCATCCATCAACATTTTTTTCCTTCTCAGATGCAGGATTTAAAGAAGTCAATTCTTTCAGCTCCTGAATAGCATAGCCTGTCTTGAGACTGCATTTAACTCCCATGTTAATATACTGTTAATCAATCTATCTATCTATCTATCTATCTATCTATCTATCTATCTATCTATCTATCTATCTATCTATCTATCTATCTATAGCTCTGTGTGTGTGTGTGTGTGTGTGTGTGCATAAATCTGGAACGCTTCGAGCAATTTCAACCAAACTTGTACACAGATGACTTACTCTCTGGAAAAAAATACTGTGGGGGTAAGACATCCATAACTCCCTTCGCGGTGTGTGTTTTGTTAAGATACAGTCTGTTGTGCTTTAAAATGGCTTCTACTGTACTGCCATAGAATGGCTTCTACTGTACAGCACAATGGAGTTGCCATGGTAATGGCTTCACAGTACTCCAGAAGGGGGCTCCCTCTGGTAAGGGAGAAAATCGAACATTAAAAATTACGTTTGGTCCGGACATTTTTCCCCTATAAATAAATACCCGGGCTACGCTGGATTATCAACTAGTAGAAAATAAAATTCGCTTGTTTATAATTCAACAAGTACCAGGTTCAATTAATCATTTTACCAGATGGTTCAAAATACACACATGCTTAATATTAATTGATCATTTAAACCAGTTAATTTGGAATTTATGCTAGAGCACTCTATTTCAAACTTTAGCTTGTAAGTATTGAAATTAAAAATGAGGGCATTTTTATACAGCGACCACTTGGAAAGTACCATTTCAAGCAGAGAAAAGTAAAGAAACCTTCAACTAGGAGATGGGAGTGAAAGAGATGGCAAACTGGTAGAAGTGTCCTGAGAAAGGACAGGCATCAGCACACTTCAAAATCGAGTCTGCGAAATATTTGGAGAACAACCAAAAACATACCTACCATATAAGAAATAATTCATCTGAATAAAACACCAGTAGAAACTCCTGCTCAATAGTTACAGAATGATGGCTCAATTGGTGGAAAAATAGACATTGGCAAAGTTGGGTGGGGAAAGTTGAGTATGATCCAGTTTGTTCTTCTTTATGTTGTTCTTTCCAAATGATGAAGATGTTTAGTTACATTTTTCTATATTCTGAGCATACAGCAGAGGAGAACACAAGAGCAGTAAAATCACTTCAGCACTAATCTGATCACTTTCCATTGGCTTCTGGAAAACCATCAACAAAAGCCCATGATGAAGTGTGAGATAGAATGTGTTTATCTCTCTCTCTCTCTCTCTCTCTCTCTCTCTCTCTCTCTCTCTCTCTCTCTCTCTCTCTCTCCCTCCCTCCCTCCCTCCCTCCCTCCCTCCCTCCCTCCCTCCCTCCCTCCCTCCCTCCCTCCCTCCCTCCCTCCCTCCCTCCCTCCCTCCCTCCCTCCCTCTCTCTCTCTCTCTCTCTCTCTCTCTCTCTCTCTATATATATATATATATATATATATATATATATATATATATATATATATATATATATATATATATATATATATATATATCTGTATCTGTATCTGTATCTGTATCTATATCTATATCTATATACATATCTATATCTATATCTATCTATCTATCTATCTATCTATCTATATATATATATATATATATATAGTGTGTGTGTGTGTGTGTGTGTGTGTGTGTGTGTTCAATAGGCATTGAACCTATGAAAAAGAATTAGTACATCTTCTCAGTATCTATTTTTTATATAAATATCAAATATCTAATTGCAGTAGAAGGAGTGTGGAAGAGCCTGGGGATGTAGTCAAATGAGGAATCAGCCTAGCATCACTAGTAGCCACAAATGATTTAAGTCCAATGGCCTTTGGATTCTGTTAACTCTTATCTAGCGCCAAAACAGTGCTATTAGTTGACTAGATTCTTGTTGCATAGGCATGAGCAATAAATTATTTACTTGGAACGTGGAGCCTTGGTCTTTTGCACTTGACAACTAGGCTTTGAAGAAAGATACCACTAGGAAAAGTTAGAGGCAGGACCAATCTTCCACTCTGATTTATGTATTTCTCCCTTTTAGTCCCTGAACATCTACCAGAATCTCAACAGGAGGCAGTATGAACATGTAAATCATTTAATGGATATTGCCATTATAGCCACCGATTTAGCATTGTATTTCAAGTAAGTGATTCATAAGGGAACACATATGTTTGACAGTTCTTCAGAATATTGCTACATTTTGAGTGAAACAACACAAATAGGAAAGAAATAATAAAGTAGTTTCAGTGCAGGTAGTCCTCGACTTAAGACCACAACTGAGCCCTATATTTCTGCTGTTAAACGAGACAGCTGTGAAGTAAGTTTTGCCCCATTTTATGACTTTTCTTACCACATTTGTTAAGTGAATCACTGCAATTGTTGTTAGCCTCACGGTTGTTAAGTGAATCTGGCTTCCCCATTGACTTTGCTTGTCATAAAAGGGATCACATGACCCTGGGACACAGCAAAGGTTATCAATAGGAGTCAGTCGCCAAACATCTGAATTTCATCACATGACCACGGAGATGTTGAAATGGTCGTAAGTGTGAAACATGACCATAACTCCCTTTTTTTCATTGTTGTTGTAACTTTGAATGGTCACTAAATGAACTGTTGTAAGTCGAGGACTGCCTGTATTCTTTAAAAAATTGGTCTGCTCAAGAAGAATATAAGCCCTAAAGTGTTAGATGGTGTTGAATTTTGCTATCTTTCTTTCCACTAGACCAAGGGTGTCAAACTCAAGGTTCAACCCCTGGGGCTGGCCTGGAAATAGCGAAGGACCGCCTGTGATGCATCTGGCAGCCAAAATGGGACATGGGGGGGGGCACATACAGCTCCCCATGTCCCATTTTGGCTGGCAAGATGCTGCAGGAGACATTCTTTCAGTAGTGGGATTCAAATAATTTACCAACCAGTTCTCTGCCCTAATAACCAGCTGGGTAGGTGGGGCTCGGTGATCATGTGATCACGTGATCATGTGAGTGTGGCCAAGTCAATGTCACTCAGGTCGATGGGCACTTCGCCTTAGTTGTTACAATGGTAATAAGGGTTAACTGGAGTGGCAGTTTCTGTAAGCAGGGCAATAAAGATGAGGCTAGAAACAACACCAGAATGTTTCCTTCCTGCCTTCCTTACAGGATTAGCCCTGTAAAGTGGGAAAAAACAAAACATTTCTTCCAACAACCGGTTCACCAAACTGCTTAGAAAGTTACCAACCGGTTCTCCCGAATAGGTGCGAACTGGCTAATCCCACCACTGCATCCGTTCCATCCCCCACCCCCCAGTCAGTCCCTGGAGGAGAACTACAATGCTGAACCGGACCTCGAAGAAATCTGTTTCAGTTTCAGTTTCAGTTTTGGTTTATTTGTATGCCGCCCTTCTCCAGGAGGGACTCAGGGCGGCGAACAACTCAAAGGGGAAAGGGAACATAAACAACAGTACACATAATTAAAATACACGAAAATCACACAGCCATACCAGTCGAGAGGGGAGGGGAACTCATCAACCCCAGGCCTGCCGGCACAGCCAAGTTTTGACGGCTTTCCGGAAGGCCTGGAGAGAGGTGAGGGTCCGGATCTCCGCGGGGAGTTCATTCCAAAGGGCCGGAGCTGCTACAGAGAAGGCCCTCCCCCGGGTAGTAGCCATTGGCTGGTGGACGGAACCCGGAGGAGGCCAACCCTGTGTGATCTGATGGGTCTTTGGGAGGTAATTGGCAGCAGGCGGTCTCTCAAGTACCCAGGTCCAATACCATGAAGGGCTTTATAAGTTACGACTAGCACTTTGAAGCGTATCCGGAGACCGATCGGTAGCCAGTGCAGCTCGCAGAGGATAGGTGTAACGTGGGTGTACCGAAGTGCACCCACAATCGCTCGCACGGCTGCATTCTGGACGAGTTGAAGTCTCCGAATACTCTTCAAAGGCTGCCCCGTGTAGAGCGCATTGCAGTAGTCCAGTCTTGAGGTCACGAGGGCGTGAGTGACTGTTGCGAGTGCCTCCCGGTTCAGGTAGGGGCGCAACTGGTGCACCAGGCGAACCTGGGCAAATGTCCCCCTGGTCACAGCCGACAGGTGATGTTCTAAAGTCAGCTGTGGATCCAGGAGGACTCCCAAGTTGCGCGCCCTGTCTGAGGGGCGTAAATTTTCACCCCACAGCCTGAGTGATGGAATAATAGCCAAATTCTTGGGATGAAAACACAACAGCCACCCGGTCTTGTCTGGATTGAGTACAAGCTTGTTAACCCCCATCCAGACCCTGACAGCCTCCAGGCACTGGCAGTTTGACATCCAGTTTGACATCCCTGCACTAGACGTTCAAATGTACAAGTTTCATGTCAATTGTCCTTTATTTTATCCCTCCAGATTCCTGTGCTTTGGATAAGACTGAGAAAATGACTGGCTAAAAGTTAGCTTTCATGGCCAAGGATGCTTCTCTGATCTTAATCCGTCACCTTAATCAGAACATCACATTGTGGTGTTTTCTACATACAGTGCAGACTATATAGCTTCAATGTCCTGGGGAAAGTCAAACTATGGATTGAATTGGTTCGTTCTCCCAGAATAGCATTAACTTGTAAATACCGTATTTTTGGAGTATAAGACGTACCTTTTTCCCTCAAAAAAGAGGCTGAAAAACTGGGTGAGTCTTATACACTGAATACAGCATTTTTTGCCTCCCAAAACCCCACCCCCTTTACCAAAATGGTCATGCAGGGCATGGATAGCCTCTAGGAAGCTTTTAGAGAGCTTCTGCGGGCTGGGGAGGACAGAAATGAGCAAAAAACGGTCCATTTTTTGCTCAGTTTTAGTCCCCCAGGCCCCAGGAACACTCTATAAGCTTCCTAAAGGCTATCCATGCCCCCCCCTTTTTTTTTTTCAAAAAAGGGAGCCGTTATCGTGAAAAACAGGCCATTTTTGCCCCACCACCCCAGGAGCACTCTGCACACTCCCTAAAGGCCATGCCTTTTGGGGGGGGGAAGGGCCCGTTTTTGTGAAAAATGGACCATTTTTGGGAGGTTTGCAGAGTGCAAAACCAAAACCTTGGTGCGTCTTATACTCCGGTGCGTCTTATACTCAAAAAAATACAGTACTAAGGAAGACCATGATTTTTTTGATAGGAAGGCCATAATTTGTTGTCTTAGGGTCTGTAAAATATTCAAGGGTATATCAAGAGACATGTATGCAGCTTAAGCATTAAAGAACAGGAAGTTGCTTATATTTCATCGATAGCAAATTCTGCTCCACACTTTTAATATTAGTTCTAATCCAATGGACAATCTATATATTAAAGGGAGGTTTTTGTTCGATTTTAGGTAAGGCACGGGGTGATGGTGTGAAATCTATATCAGAATGAAATGAGCCCAAGAGGACCTGTGAACTCCTTTTCTTTCTAAGACTTGTGCTTATAATGTTGAGTTACTAAGACATTACTGTGAATTTTGATAATGCTCTGGCTACAAAAAAGGAATTGGTTTTTCTAATTTGTTTGCTGTCTGCAATCTTTTTTTAAGAAAGAGAACAATGTTTCAGAAAATTGTTGAAGAGTCAAAGACCTACAATGATCAGAAAAAGTGGGTTCAATATTTGTCTCTGGAAACCACAAAGAAAGAGATTATTATGTAAGTGATCCCTTTTTAAAAAGCTAAACATATAAATTGCAAAAGTGAAAAAGACAAAATGGCACAATCTGGGGTTAAATATTTGTACTAAACTAGGTCTACCTATATGTGGGGTATGTATATATAGCATATATACATATACGTCTGTGTGTGTGTGTGTGTGTGTGTGTGTGTGTGTATGTATGTATGTATGTATGTATGTATGTATGTATGTATCAAAAACGGGTGTGTTTTTGCCCTCCCAAGCCCCCAGGAACTACTGGTTCAGACTGGTTCGACCAAACTGGTAGTAGTTTGGCGGCCTGGGTTGCTGGAACCGGCAGCGATCCAGGCCTGCTACCCCCCCCCCCCCGAACCAGTTCTCCCAGCGCCACCATAGGCGCCGCCATCTTGTTTTTTGTTTCTGCGCAGAGCAATTTAATGTATGTATGTATGTATGTATATACATGTTGGGTCTTTTTGTAAAAATTGGCTATCTGGTTAAGATGTACCAATAGGTTCTTTGAGAGAGTTGTGGATGGAACTTAAGATATAGAAAATTGAGAATTATTGATATTAAATTTTCAGTGTTCTCCCTAGGAGGAATTACTCTGAGTGCAGAACATATATTACAGGTAGTCCTCGACTTACAACAGTTCATTTCGTGACTGTTGAAATTTACAACGGCACCAAAAAAGCAACTTATGACCATTTTTCACACATATGACTGTTGCAGCCTCCCCACGGTCACGTGATTTACATTCATATGCTTGGCAACTGATTCATATTTATGACTGTTGCAGTGTCCCAGGGATCACGTGATCCCCTTTTCCAATCTTCTGACAAGCCAAGTCAATGGGGAAGTCAGATTTACTTAACAACCATGTTACTAATTTAACAACTTAACAAGTGTGGCAGGAAAGATCATAAAATGGGGCAAAGTTCACTCACCAATGTCTCACTTAGCAACATCAATTTTGGGCTCCATTATGGTCGTAAATTGAGGATTACCTGTATGGTCATTCAAGCCACTTGGATTGGATGAGAAAATTCTAACAGCTGCCTTTTGGAACTAACACTCTTAGTGCCACTGTAAATTAAAATATAATAGTCATAAAATCTTAAAGAACTTGGGCAATCTGGCCGGATGCTACCTGGAGGCTACACACACCTGCTTGCCTACAGACCATCAGCATATACTTGGGAAGATGAGGTTTTGCCTGGTCCTTTCTATAACTTAAACATGTGTTTAATATGAACTCTGAGTCATGGAAGGAAAATATATTGCCTTGACATACCAAGGTGCCATACCAACTCATTATAAAAATTTAATTCCAATAAAACACTGGTGAGCACTTTGATACAGAACACTGAGTCTCACCTGATGAAGATATCTAAACCTTCTAGAGCTGTCTTTCTTTCCTCTCTACTAGATAGCTTTCTCCTAAGGCACCATTCCCTGCTTCTCAATGGGTTCCTTTTGGGTCAGTTCTTCCTGGTTCCCTCATAAGATATGCATGTATCTGTCTTGGAGAGCTGCTTGGAAATTTGCTTTGGTGCAATGATTTTGCTGCTTGGGAGAATGTGAATGGACAGAGAAACACAGATTCCCTCATTGGGTTTTTCCTTTTGGCTTCTTCTTTACAGGGCTATGATGATGACCGCCTGCGATTTATCTGCTATTGCAAAACCCTGGGAAATCCAGAGTAAGGTCAGGTGCCTTTTACAGTGTCTTTTCTTCAAACATTAAGACCAATCTGTGGATTGTGCATTTTCTTTATCATAGAGTTGAATCATTTTATCTGTAGTGTGCAACAAAGCGTTAAAGGTTGTTCTGTCTTAGACTTCCCAAGATCATGAAGCAGACTCCTTACCCCGATAAAACCCCTTTCATTTAGTTTAAAGTGAATTCCTCTCCAGCAAAGTCCCAGCAAACAGTCTTTTATGAGATTTCACAACTACAGACCTTTATCAGGCTTGGAGAGTTGCGAGGCCGATATCTTCCAAATGCCATGCTGTAGCAGCAATTACTTGGCAAGAAGTCAGGAAGAGATCTTCACCCTAATGAATTGAACTAATTGTCTCCTGCAAACACCACTCCCCTTTTGCTCCTCTTTATTCCCTATGGGAGGGGCCATTCACCATCCACCTGTGCCTTTACTCCCGAGTTGCCCTTGTTCCTTAACTATTCCCTTCTCCTGGCAACTCTGTGCATGTGCACATTGGGAACAGACTCCAGCTGTTCTTCTGCCCCACTGATATTTGACTCCGAAGGCAACTGATAACTGTTAGATGGCTCTGGCCCCATCGCTATCTCTGATGCAGAGGACTCGTTAGAGCCTTCCCCAGACTCCAGGACTGGCCCATGTTCCTCTCCAACCTCCTCACTGTCCGAATCTGCTGTCAGCACTGTGTTAATGCCAACACCATATACTTTTCCACCCTGTGTACAGGTGGCATTACTTGTAGCAGCTGAATTCTGGGAACAGGGAGATCTGGAAATTTCTGTACTTCAACAACAACCTATTGTAAGTTCATTTTTAAAAAAATAGTGATTGATTTGCTTCCTGTCTTCTTCTATTCCCTCCCCCACTAGTAACCTTTCTACTTCTAGAAGGTGAAATCCTAAGCTGTGGGCAGCCCTCCTTTGCAAATGTCCTCCCAGCAGGAGGAAGACCCAGAGTTAGCTCAATTCTGATTCAAGGGGCATCAGCACTGCAGGACATGCAAAATAACAGCCTTGCTAGAATATATAGTAGAAGCTATTTTGGGACCTTTCCAGGTGAAACAATAGTTTAAACTCATTTTGTAGTCAAAGAGAGATGAAAATGAAAAAAGGACTTATCATTCTCACTGTAATATTTCCTCACTACAATGGGCAACGGGGCTGAGAAGGAATGGATCAAGGACAGATGGTTTCTGCTCTGTAGATCATTTAATCTTGAAATTCACCCAATTTCAAAAGCAAATGTGGTGGTCATTGAATGGAAATCACCCAAATTTATATATGGAGAGAAATGTTTTTTTTCCTTTTCCATGGGAGCAAATAATAACCATTTATGTGAGAAGAAAATGAACTTGATTGAAATAACCTCATTTTTTCCCAAGACATTATTTTCCAATTCTCCAAACTACTCAAAATTTCCACTACCGGTTCTCCAAAACTTGTCAGAACCTGCTGGATTTCACCCCTGCCCATGGTCAGGTGATCAAAATTCAGATGCTTGCCAACTGATTCATAGTTATTTATTTATTTATTAGACTAGGGCTTTCAGCCCTCTCTAAGCGGTTTACAGATTTTTTAGCAAATTGAGTCAGCAACTTGCCCCCACAGTCTGGGTCCTCATTTCACCCACCTCAGAAGGATGGAAGGCTGAGTCGACCTTCAGCCGGTGAGATTTGAACCGCTGAACTCTAGATCATAGTCAGCTGAAGTGGCCTGCAGTACTGCACCCTAACCACTGTGCCACCTCGGCTCTTATGATGGTTGCAGTGCCCCAGGGTCATGTGATTATCTTTGTCAGAGTTTGTTGCAGCAATCACATCCAGAAAGCACATACAGGTAACTGATTCAGCAGGATTCATTAACTTCTTTTTATATCTAACACATAAAGTAAATATACAATACCAAAAGCAGGTTTTCCGTCATGGTAGCAAATACAAGCAAACACAGAGGAGAGAACAGTTTCAGTTTTTGTTCAGAGCAGCAGATTAGTTTAGAGCTCAGCACAGACTCAGAGCTACAGAGCTAAGCCATGTCCAGGCTCCAAACTGTTTCAGGTCCCATTGGCTGACCTTGTTACTAAGTCCTATTCCAGTTCATAAATATATCTACTCTGACAATCTTTTGCAAGCTTATGACAGCAAAGTCAATGTGGAAGCCAGATTCACTTAAGAACCATATTACTAACTTAACAGCTGCAATGATTCACTTAACAATTGTGGCAAGAAAGGCCATAAACTCACTTGACAAATGTCTCACATAACAACAGAAATTTTGGGCTGGTTTTAAGTCGAGGACTATCTGCTATTGGCGTGCTTTAAACCTTCCAGGTTTCTTGGCAACACTAGAGTTCAGACTTCAAAACCCTGTTTCTTCAGAGGATTTCATTAATGTGCCCATTCAGAAACAACCATTGCTATTTTTTTCCCTAGCCTATGATGGACAGAAGAAAAGTTGCTGAACTCCCAAAACTTCAAGTTGGTTTCATTGACTTTGTGTGCACATTTGTATACAAGGTAAGCGGATTAATGATCTGATCTATTAGGTCCAGGAAACTTTACTAAGTTTAAATCACTGTATGAAACCTCTTGCCTTCTAGGTGATTTGGATTTTATCTCCCATCACTTTTGGAAAACATGAGCAATAGCAAGGGATTATAAGAATTGTAATCCAAACCATCTGGATGGCATTAAGTTGCTTATACTGGTTGAAGCAGATATTTTTTTATCACCAACAATATCTCTGCTTATGGCATCTTAAGTACAAATCCTTTGGGTGTTAGAAGGCAGATTTCCATTTCTTTTATTTATAATTAACCTTTATTTTTGTTCACTAGGAGAACACGATGACTCAGTGGGTAATACACTGAGCTTGTCGATCAAAAGGTTGGCAGTTCAGCGGTTTGAATCCCTAGCGCCCCATAACGGGGTGAGCTCCCATTACTTGCCCCAGCTTCTGCCAACCTAGCAGTTCTAAAGCACGTAAAAAATGCATGCAGAAAATTCGGGGCCACCGTGGTGGAAAGGTTTTTACAGCGCTTCGTCTGCCTTTAGTGTTGAGTCATGCCAACCACATGACAATGGAGACATCTTCAGACAGCGCTGACTCTTCGGCTTAGAAATGAAGATGAACACTGCCCCCTAGAGCCAGAAATGAATGGCACGCATGTGCAGGGGAACCGCTGCTCGTGCATGCACACTACAACTAAAATTGCTCTGGGCATGTGCAGAAGCAAAAAACAAGATGGCGGCGCCATAGGCAGGAGAACCAGTTCAGGGGTATGGCAGGCCTGAGTCACTGCCAGTTCCAGCGATGCAGGCCACCAAGCTACTACCGGTTTGGCCGAACCAGTCCAAACCAGTAGGAACCCACCACTGGTGCAGAGGGTTTGGGAGCCTATAGAGTGCTCCTGACAGCCAGGGAGGGCAAAAATGAGTGAAAACAGGCCCGTTTTTCACAAAAATGGGTGTGTTTTTGCCCTCCCAAGCCCCCAGGAACACTCTGCAGGCCTTTAAACTCTCTGCACGCTCTGTTTTTTGGAAAAACAAACCTGCAGAG
The DNA here is from genome assembly GCF_051295495.1 of Thamnophis sirtalis. Classification (NCBI taxonomy): domain Eukaryota; kingdom Metazoa; phylum Chordata; class Lepidosauria; order Squamata; family Natricidae; genus Thamnophis; species Thamnophis sirtalis. The sequence goes on along the minus strand of NW_028261385.1, from coordinate 98,949,526 downwards.
TGCTCCTGTAGGCCAGGGAGGGCAAAACCTTTTTAAAAAAAATTTACCTCTTCAAAATCATGGTGCATCTTATAGTCCAAAAAATACGGTAGGTTAGGTTAAAAAAGCAAATCCTCAAGCAAAACAGAAAAAATGTCTGTTGTATTTCAAGTTGAAGGTTTTACTTCTTAAAAATAGCCTTGTCTTTTCTTGAAGCAAATTATGCTTTTGACCTTGGATAGATCTTTGCTGTGTAACTGATGCTTAATGCAGCTTATAAGAAAGGCCTTGTATTATTAATAATAGTTATGAGATGTATATTTGTGAATGTATATATGAGAAATAAAAATAAAAACTTTTTTTCCAAAAAAGGATTTATATAAAATAATAATAAAAAAGAAAGGGCTTGTTTAAATGACCATGAAATTTTTCAGGACTGAAAAAAAGAGACTTATAACCATTTTTCCCACTTAAAATTGTTGCCCCACAGCCATGTCCATAGTCATGTGACAAAATTTGGACGCTTGTCAACTGGCATGTGTTTATGATGGTTGCACTGTAACTGGGTCATGTGATCCCCTTTTGCGACTTTCTGGCCAGCAAACCAGAGGTGGTATTCAGCAGGTTCTAACTAGTTCTGGAGAACCAGTAGCGGAAATTTTGAGTAGTTCGGAGAGCCAGTAAATACCACCTCTGACTGGCCCCAGCCCATCTATTCTCTGCCTTCTGAATTCCAGCTGATTGGGAGGAAATGGGGATTTTGCAGTAACCTTCTCCTACCATGCCCATCAAGCCACGCCCACCAAATCATGCCATGCCCACCAAGCCACGCCCACAGAACTGGTAGTAAAACTTTTTGAATCCCACCACTGCAGTAAACACAATGTAGAAACCAGATTCACTTAATAGGCGTGTTACTAACTTAATAACTGCAGTGTTTCATTTAGCAACTGTGGCAAGAAAAGCCGTAAAATGGATCAAAACTCATTCAACAACTGTCTTGCTTAGCAACAGAAATGTTGGGCTCACTTGTGGTCGTAAATTGAAGACTACCTATAACAAGGAGATATTAGAGCTACTGGTAAAGACTGCAAACACCTCAGGAGGCTCAAGTCTTTGCCAAAGGACTTGGAAACCATTCATTTGGGATCCTTCTTCCTATTGTTTGCTCATGTAGGAATTTTCAGAGTTCCACCCTGAAATTCTGCCAATGTATGAAAGGCTGCTCAACAACCGCAAAGAGTGGAAAGCTCTGGCTGACGTGTCTGAAGCAAAGATGGCAGCCTTGCAGGAAGAACAGAAGGAGGACCAAAAAACAGATGCTCCAGGTTAGGAGGAAAAAAAACCTCAGGATCTCTAATATTCTTGAAGCCTCTGGAGCACAAAAAAACCAGCCCTGCGAGCAAACCGGAAATTCGGGGACAGACTTCCGGTTTGCTCGTAGGGCCAGTTTTCCTAAAGGCCCTGGAGAGGAAAAAACAACACTACAAGCAAACCAGAAGTCACTTCAGGGAAGCTCTTGAAGCGTCTGGAGGGCCTCCAGGCGGGGGGAGGCTATAAAGCCTCTGGAGCTGGGGAGAGTAAAAAAAAGCAAGCCAAAAATGGGGGGGGGGAGTGCTGATCGTGCATGCATGCACACTGGAGTCGTGTGCAAAGCACATGAGCCAAAAGAGGGCTAGCCATAAGTGGACTAGCACATAAGTATGTCCAAGGGGAACCTTTGCCTTTACCTAAGTCAAGAGGAGAGGTTCCTTTCACATTGGAAAGACTAGTTTATGGCCTCAATTGCTCAATGGATTGAGGATATAATGTGACTTACAATTTATAAACAAGTTGCTTATATACATAGTTCAAGTAGAGATAAATTTCAATGAAACATGGTCGTCCTTTATTGGACATCTTTTATCCTTTATTGAAATTGTTACGTAAAACTTAATTTTGTATTACTTTTGGCATTTCCTTTTTTTAATGCTTATTTTTTTCCTTGTTTAAAGAATAAAGCAATAAGAACAAAACCAATAGCAGAAATTAGGTTTAAAACACAGCTAGCAATTTCTCTAAAGTACAAGCTTAGCCGTACCATTTCATTCATCCTCATCAATACCAATTTTATAAATTTGTCTCTTTTCTGTCAATAAAATTGTTCTTATATCATAATTCCAAAATCCAATCAATTTTGTCTTTCCCCACTCAGTTCAGATCGCTTTTTTCTCATCTGATGACGATCCTGCAATTAAAACAGTACCTGGCATGCAAACATTAAGTAGATGGTTCTTCATAGCCAATTCTTGATTGACACCCACTAAAGACCTCAGCTAACCATTGCTTTTTTTCTTTGTGCAGCACCAATGGCCAATGGAGGACCTGTTACCTCGTCTTCAACTTGTTGCATTATTTAGATTAATGTTATAAGAGTACAATAGGTCAACAGTACTTAAGGGTGGATTCACAAATACAGCATCAGAACTAGATTTGCCAGGTATACAGATGAACAAGAGCCATAGCCATGTGGATTTAGAGAAGCACATGTGTAGTCTCCTTGAAAAACTTAAGATATACATAGCTAAGTAGCTGAAGATCCTCCCATATGTTCTAAAGCTGTTCTGGAACATGACATGTATATGTTTGAGCTACATGAACATTCTGTGTCACTAAACTAACTCTCTGCCTCCTGTGGTATTTTGTGGCTATATTATTAGAAATCTAGAATAATCTGTTTCTCAAGATTGTTTTATAAAATCAAGGGCCAATCATGGCTGAAGTAGTTTGAAATCAAGCAGACTCATAACAAAGCTTTAGAGGACCTAAGGTGCTCTCATCAATAACATGTACAATGAATAATTTCAGCGCAGACTATATGAAGGCGAGACAAATCTGTAGAAGGGATGCAATCAGCCATCAAGGGAGAAAAATGGAGTCTATTCCCATACAAATCACTGGGGAACAGACCCCTATAATCACAAATCCTGCTTCTGCAAGATATTAAGTTGCAGTCCTTGTTTCAAATGTACCAGGGGTGTCAAACTCACGGCATCACGGTGATGTCACATGATGTATCGGAACCTTTTCTCACTTTGCTAAACCGGGCATGGGCATAGTCAGTGCATGAAACATCTGGCCCCAGGCCAAGAGTTTGACAGCCATGGTCTAAAGCTTCAAATTTGGCCTTGGACATTAGCCTTATTCTTACAGAATACTTCCTTCTTTTATTGACATAAATAAATCCCAGGTTAAAACACATAAAACACACACACACACAGAGGCTTCCTTTCAGATGCAAAACAATTTTTTGTTGTCAGCAGTTTTTGCTTATAGACCAAAATAAATGCTAGAATTGTCCAGAAGAGCTGGTGATTATTGGCAAATGCAGTTTATTTTCATGTCAAGGATATAATGGGGAAGCAGAGCATATAAACATTTGTGATTTGACTTTTTTTTAAATTTATATTTATTGGCTACCCAACTCCAGTGAAATAAAATAAATTCTGTAAAAACACATGAAGAGTTGGGGACTGAGCCATCCAGAATTATAATTTAGTACTATTGAATGAAATAGAACTGAAACTGTATATAAGCAAATTGCTTTCCATCACAAAGGAGTATGGAAATAAATATGAAAGAGCAAGGACATCAGCCTGGTAGCTAAATACAAATTATTCCGCATTATCATGTTTTCCTATGGCTGAACCATGAAAAAACTAGACTTGCTCAAGCTGTGGTCTTAAAGGTTCCTGAACATTCCTCAGTCAGCAAATGTGACAAACAAGTACTGGAGTATACAGCACCGGTCATAGCACTGCTGTGCAAAATCATAAAACTCTTAACTTACAGTACTTATTTCAGTCATGTCATCCGATCAAACTCATTGGAAAAGGAAGCTATTCTTGGAATAGCTATTCTCCAATAGCTGTAAGAGGAAATGATGCTGCCCAAAAACAGGGTGAGTGGATACTATCAAAGTCACCCCCTGCCAGAGCATAAAGCAAATAAAAAAGGCCATACGAGATCAGAAAATGTGTAGAGCTGGTCCACAAAATTATGAAAAATCAGGCATCATTGAATGGATAGCATCTTATTACAAATAGGATAGCAAGGCTAGACAAATTTCTGGTAAAGGACTATATAATTCTAGTTAAATCGCACAAGCATGTGTACAAATTTAATTTGACCAAAGTTATTTTTAAAAATAAAACATTTAAAAACCTTCCATTTATTCATCTACCTGCCTTAAATCTTTCAAATAGAGTGTTTTTTCTCAGCATATGCCATGTATAAGGAAAACTGAAAATGGATGACTTATTAGTGTGCAAGGTGTTACTGGTAGGTAAGTTTTCTGAGGAAAATGAAAACTACATGCTGAAAGCTAAAAAAAAATCTACATCCAATATTGAGAATGAATTGGTGGTCTGAATTGGTCATCAAAAGCTTGTAATTTTTATACAACAGAATGCTATAAAAAGCAGAAATTGGAATATTCTTTGGATCAGATCAGGTGTTTCTATTCTTAATCACATCAGTTTGCTTTACAATGGACCTCAGTAGTTTTATCCAACATTTTTCCTTTCACTACTTATAATACATATAGCTTTCAATATATACTGTAGAAGACTAGTAGCTACTCAATCATTATCAGTGTTAACATCATCACTAGTACACGTTTTTGTGTATCAGTCAATACACAAACAGAATCAACACAAGGACTTAGAGAATAAACTCAGATCAGCACACTATTTCATTTTGTCATTCCTTTTTTAATTAGCACTATTCACATTAAGAAAATCAACATTGTTGTGAATGTCTGTTTACTGATGTAAATAAATGTATTTTAGACATTTAGAATTATCTACTTCAGCATTTCAAAGATTGGATATAAAGATGTGGACCAAGGAGGTTTATTTCAGTATTGATTCTTGAGCTAAAAAAAGAAAAAAAAAGGCAATTAGCAAAAACAGTAGCAAGCTACATCCTAAATGCACACAGATTTTAAACAAATTTTTGAAGGAAGCTTTATGAAGTATATTCTTGTCAGGTTTTTTTGCCAATTTCCTTAACTGATAATACTTTAGCTACTAGATGATCAAAGACACAATAATATTCTCTTCCAAATATGGAAGAATTATTATATATTAGCTTTATACTAGATTTTTCCCCCAAATTAAAATAAATATTTAGAATCATCTACAATCAGATGTAGCCACCCTTGAAGCACATTAATTGAAATCAACGACTGGTTCTTTCCATTGGTGCCTGAGATGACAGGCCTCCACAGCCAACCATAATCAAAGAAAAATGATACACATGGGGAAATTTGATGCAAGTATATAATCTATGATATTTGCATCATGATGTATTTTTCATCACTTCCCCCAGCTCCCAAGATGTGCAGCAAGAGTATTGTATGCACAAACTTGGAAAAGCAATGAAACACTTCCAGGGGAAGATTGGATTAGAAAGTTAACTGGATTTGCAGAAATGTTAAAGCTGGCTACTTTAGCCAGAAAAAAATTGGTGAAAGATGTTTTTGAAAGACCAGAAATCTTTTGTGGACTTTCTATTGAAAGAAAAAAGATTAAAAAGAGACAAAGAAAATGGATAAAAGTTTATAATCATAACTCAATAGAAAGGCAGAAGGCAGAATTATGTTTATTAAATTCCTTCCTTTTTTCACTTTCTATCTTACCATATTAAAAATGCATATAATTTATTTATATCCTGCCTTTACAAATAACAATAACAAATTTACAAACAACTCAAGGGTGAAGATATCTGACATACCTTTCTTCAATTTTCCTCACAACAACAAATATGTGAGGTGGGTTGAGGTGAGACAGGGTTTTCATGGCTAAGGCAGAATTAGAATTCAGTCTCTAGCCTGGTGCCTTAAACATTAGACCAAATTGAGTCTCTCTCTATGCTTGGATGTATGTATCTATGTATGTTATATGGGAGAGAGGGAAGTTTACTGAAATCAAAAACATCAACCTTCTGTTGACATAGATGTAGTCCACTTATAACATTCATTTAGTGACTATTGTCAAAATGAAACAAATGTACAGAAAATACCGTCTTCCAATGCTTTTGCAATTCTTTTCAATTCCTCCTGTTTCGCTTTTTCCTCTGCTTCTATTCTCCTATCCTCTGCAGCAATAGGCTTTAAATAGGCTATTGTAAAGTAAAACAATATGTACTCAGAGGAAACATAAATGCATTATAATGTATTCCTTTACATTTCTTTGCTTTCAATTCATTAAAAGCATGTGGAGTTTCAAAATACAAAATATTTATCATAGGCCTCTGGAATAATTTTAGCTTCACAGTGGATCAATTTGTTCTCCACTTTTAGCATTGCTAAATTAATTAATTAATAAATAATTAAATGCAATTTCACAAAATATAGAAAAGGGTAAGTATAGAGAGTATACTATTTTTTTATTAATAAGCCCTGAACTCAGAATGGATTTTTAACAAGATTTTAAAAAATGTTTTAAATTGATTTATTAAATTTATATGCCGTCCATTTTACCAATAGTGATTTTTTTATAAAATTATTTATAAAATTGAATATGCTCATAATATTCATGCACCAATATATGCATCAAATCTTAATTTTGGAAATATAAATATAGACTCCAATCAGGAGCAACGTGATATTAATAAATTGGTATCAATATACAACAAGCAATCTTGTGCACTTATTTTTTTTCATATGAAGTGATCTAGAAGATGCTTGTGAATAACTTAAGCCAGATGGAACAGCTGGATGTAAATGCATCTATTACAAAAATATTACAGTACAGTTTAATTGATGTAGTTTTTAAAAGCTAACTTCAGCTATTCACAATCCAAACATAAATAAAAAGGTTATTTTTATTAACCACTTACCATATCTTCTTGCTCCATAAATGATTCCCAACAGCAGTGCTGAGTATCTGCAGAACTTTAAATTACAGAAATGTAAACCATAAAGAATATTCATAAAAAGACTGAATTCAGACATTCCAATGTGTTATATATATTTCCACAGTAATACCATTCTGTATACCCACTATTATTATGAAGT